>NC_068355.1:202858524-203158524 GCF_020536995.1 Dreissena polymorpha
AATGCTTCAAGAACAAACTCAACGCCTTGCTATCGGTTTTCTTCTTTCTGCATTAATATGTCATGTATAAATTAAGACACATTTTTAAGACTTTATAAGCATTTCATTACCCTGGCAACACACTTGATCTCTCTCAAAATCAAAAAGCCATTCATTAACTTAATAACAAACAAACTAGAGCTTTGTCACAGACGTGACGAATACCCCCCATGAAGAGGGATGAAAGGTACTTGAAATAGGGAAAACCTTGCTAAATGTGTAAAACGCACCTGTGACCCCTTGACCTAGTTTATGGCCCGAATGGCCCATGTTCGAACATGGGCCTAAAGGTCATCTAGATTAAGTTTTCGACCAAGTTTGTTGAGAAGGGGATGATGTACTTGAAAAAGAGAGCGGACACCATACTGAATGTGTAAAACGCATTAAGTGACCCCTTGACCTAGTTTGTTTTCCCCCAGATGGCCAGTGTTCAATCATGGCCTAGATATCATCTATATTAAACTTCTGACCAAGTTTGATGAAGATCGGAAGTAAACTTCGTCAATAAGAGACAGAGAGCAGACAACCATGCTCAATGCATTAAATGCACTAAGTGACCCCCGTGACCTAGGTTTTGGCCCGGCATGGCCATGTTTCAAACTAGGTCTAGAGATCATCTAGATAAAACGTCAACCTAAGTTTGGTGAAGATTGGATGAAATTACTTGAATTAAAGAGTTGACAACATGCTGAATGTTTAAAAACGCACTAAGTGGCACCGCGACCTATGTTTTGACCCAGCATGACCCATATTTAAACACTTTAATACGGACCGACCGACAGACAGACAGACAGACCGACAGACAAGTTCACTCCTATATACCCTCCCCCTAAACTAAAAGCTACGAACATCACTGATCCCTCTTCGTAATTCAATGTTAGTTTAAAAACCATACATACAGTTAATATGGAACCTGATTTTGTCAAGATTTAAAGAGTCAAATATGTTGGTACCTGCTCATAAATTGTTTCATGTTATTGTTGTTGTGGTTTTGAGTTTTAATGTAACTAAAGATGTTAAATTAAAATGCAAATTTGAGGGTTTAGCTTGCAAGTTTTTGCATTTTCTTCACATTTCTATATTAGATCATAGTTTGTGGCTGAACCCTTAAACTTAGATTAGATAAACTGGTCAATTAATTGAAGAGCAGAAACCCCAGTTTGTATTGGGTTTTACCTATTGGGTATTTGTGAAAGCTTTATTGCATCAAAAGGTTAAGGCTATTACGACTGGGTCTCCTGATGCTTTGCCACAGTGGCCCCTTTTGCAATGGCAAGTGACTTACCTATTGAGATGCAGAGTTTGATAATGTGAACATCGCTCACTGGGCTTGAACTTATGAGTATAAGACCTCTGTGAACAGATAGAAAGACCTTAGGGCATCCCAGGAATGTGTCCCTGTAACCAAATTATTTAATGCATTCTGAAATGGCATCAGTTATATAAGAAGTCAATCAATGTTGTTTGAGTAAACAAATATTTAAGAAATAAATTATGTTTGAAGGATCTTGATACAAATGGGATATACATTAAACACTTGATACAAACATAGCCTTCTATATATTGTACACTTGATATAAACATTTTGTGTCCCTCAGGAACCAATATTTATTAAATTCATGCAACACTAAAAGGTGGGTCAGACATAAGGATGAAGTAAGGACGGGGAGAATTACAACAAGGACACATGTGTACGCCCCCCCCACTGAGCCCTTTCAAGCAATACAAATGGCGGCTATTATAAATATTTAACACTTACATAATGATTTGTTTAAGTTAGCAGCCAGGATAGAGTTTTATCAATATTTAACACAACTGTTTAAATTAAATTTGGAGTTAATCACTGCACATTATAAATGGTTAATTACATGTACATTACCAACCTACCTTATTGACAAGGTAATCTTGGCCGCTGGCCAAGAAAGTATGGAGCCCCAGGTTCAGAGTGGCTCCACCCTGCAGGTAGGACTAGTTGAGCATTTGCCCCAAGGTCCTGGGCCAGGAAGTGTCACTGGGCGTCTGGGCCCAGCTGACCAGACAGCCTGTTGTTCAGCTAGGTACCGATCTATGATTGCATGGGTTCCTGTAGGAACAGCTATTAAAACAAAAAACAAATCCAAGAATTTAAATAATATTGAAAATACATGAAGAAAATAATTTTAAAATGAGCTGAAGGCTTTTACGTAATTTTTACTAAAATTAAATATAATTTAAAAATTATATTAAAGCAGATTTGTATGCAAGGATAACTTTTGGTTCAGGGGCTGAATGTCGGTCGAAAATATACAAAACTTAATGCCCTGACCTTCTATGATTAAAATTGATATCAGATCAAGTGCTATTTGCATTGTATTTACTAAGTGTGATCAATGTAAAAGCACATTATTCCCATTTGATGCTAGGAACTTTTCAGGCACATAAATACGGTGTTAATGTAGTAAATAAGCCTCATTCTGGGAAAATAGGGCTAATGAATGTGCAGTCTGCACAGGCTTATCTGGGATGACACTAATAGGACTTTATGTATTGCAGTCTGCACAGGCTAATCTGAGATGACGCTTTAATAGGACTTAATGTATGAGCAGTCTGCACAGGCTAATCTGATATGACACTTTAATAGGTTTTTATGTATGAGCAGTCTGCACAGGCTAATATGGGATGACACTTTAATACGGCTTAATGTATGTGCAGTCTGCACAGGCTAATCTGGGATGACACTTTAATAGGTTTTTATGTATGTGCAGTCTGCACAGGCTAATATGGGATGATACTTTAATAGGAACTTAATGTATGTGCAGTCTGCACAGGCTAATATGGGATGACACTTTAATAGGACTTAAAGTATGTGCAGTCTGTACAGGCTAATATGGGATGACACTTTAATAGGACTTAATGTATGAGCAGTCTGCACAGGCTAATCTGGGATGACACTTTAATAGGACTTAATGTATGTGCAGTCTGCACAGGCTAATCTGGGATGACACTTTAATAGGACTTAATGTATGTGCAGTCTGTACAGGCTAATATGGGATGACACTTTAATAGGACTTGATGTATGTGCAATCTGCACAGGCTAATCTGGGATGACACTTTAATAGGACTTAATGTATGTGCAGTCTGCACAGACTAATATGGGATGACACTTTAATAGGGCTTAATGTATGTGCAGTCTGCACAGGCTAATCTGGGATGACACTTAATAGGGCTTAATGTATGTGCAGTCTGCACAGGCTAATCTGGGATGACAATTTAAGCACATACATGAATCCCCAAATCGCAGAACACCGCTAAGATACTACTTATTGTTCTTGTTGCTGCTGCTGCTGCGACTGGGCCATAGACAGAGATGGAGTGAGTCCCGACGCCGAAGTCGCCACCCCAAACCCAAGAATTGCCGACAACAACTGTTGTTGAATGGCGTCAATCGCATACTGCTCTCCAGGCCTAAGGTTCACATTTTTCGAGAACAACTATCGTGGTCAGTCACATTAACGGACGTGTCAGGCAACGCCTGCTCTACCTGTTGAATCAGATCGTTACAGTTCGAGCAACTTGTCCGGCCTAATTTGTCGACGCAATCATCCAATTGTTGCTAAGCGACATCGATGCCGAGACGGAAGTCGAACTCACCAAGGCTCTGCTGTTGGAAGTGTTGATGTAGCCAACATGGGAGAAGATATTGATAGGAGGCTTGGTAGTCTGACGCAAGACGTCTCCGTGCTGAATTTCTTAAGCAATTGTAGTATTTGTGCAAGAAGGGGGTTGTCATCGACTTTCACTTCAATGACGTTAGTCATGTTTGCTAGTAAAGTTCACTGAAAGGAAATGGAAAGTAAACTAAAACCGGATTGTTTAGTGACACATGAATAAGCCTTGCAACACCTTACTTTACAGACCTGTTTTTTTAAATGCCAAACATCGTGCCTTTAATTGATATTTAGAATATTGCAATTAATTTTTCACCAATTAGAACTCAGAATAACGTAGTATCAATGTTTTACATGCACCAACTTGATATTGGAATTTTTGGGTTGTAGCAAGGTGTTATATTTATTTTTGTAAATCAAAAACAGGCATTACTTGAGCAATTAAGAATGTGAGACTGCACACACTTTAATTGTGTGGACTATAGAACTTTAAATGTGAGGCTACATAATTGTAAATGTGATACTCAGCAGCTTAAAATGTGAGACAACACAACTATAAATGTTACAATCTACATATTTAAGTGTGAGTCTGCACACCTTTAAATGTGAAAGTTTATGACTTATACCTGAGACATAACAACTTTAAATGTGAGACAATACCAACTGCATCGCATTTAATAAGAAACAATAGATGTGAGTTCAAAATAGTAATTAAACTTAGTTAAATAAGCAAACTGGAGCTGTGTCACAGACGTGACAAATACCCCCACATTACGCATTGAAACATAATATTTGCATGTCGTCTTCACAAAAACAGCGGGACACCATGCTCAATTTTTAAAACGCACTAAGTGACCTCTTGACCCTAGTTTTTGACCCAGAAAAGCCCATGTTTTAACTTGGCCTTAAGATCATCTCCATAAAACTTCTGACCAAGTTTGGTGAAGATCGGATGTAAACTAATGAATAGAGAGCAGACACCATGCTGAATGTTAAAAAATGCACAAAGTGACCTGGTGACCTAGTTTTAGGCCCGGAATGGCCCATGTTCAAACTTGTCCAAGAGATCATTTAGATAAAAATTGTGACCAAGTTTGGTGAGGATTGGATGAAA
This sequence comes from Dreissena polymorpha, assembly GCF_020536995.1. Classification (NCBI taxonomy): domain Eukaryota; kingdom Metazoa; phylum Mollusca; class Bivalvia; order Myida; family Dreissenidae; genus Dreissena; species Dreissena polymorpha. Next base: position 202,863,325 of record NC_068355.1, read on the forward strand.
ACTACTTCAATTAGAGATGCGGACAACATGGTGAGGTTTAAAACGCACTATGATACCCCATGACCTAGTTTTTGACCCAGCATGACCCATATTCCAACTTGGACCTAGACATCATCCAGATACAACTTCTGACCAATTTTGGTGAAGATGGATGAATTGAATGAAAACTACTTGAATTAGAGAGCAGACAACATTGTGATCTTTTAAAACGCACTAAGTGACCCCAATGACCTTGTTTTTGCCCGGCATGACCCATATTCAACCTTGACCTAGACATTATCAAGATACAACTTCTGACAAATTTTGGTAAAGATTGGATTAAAAAACTACTTGAATTAGACAGCCGACAACATGGTGAGGTTTTAAAACACACTAAGTGACCCCGTGACCTAGTTTTTGACCCAGCATAGCCCATGTTCGAACTTGACCTACACATCATCTAGTTACAACTTCTGACCAAGTGTGGTGAAGATCGGATTTAAACAATTTGAAATAGAGAGCCGACACCATGCTCAATGTGTAAAACGTACGAAGTGACCCTGTGACCTATTGTTTGATCTGGCATGGCCCATGTTCGAACTTGGCATTCAGATCATCTAGATAAAACTTCTGACCAAGTTTGGTGAAGATCGGATGAAAACTATTTGAATAAGAGAGAGGACACCATGCTGAATGTTAAAAAACGCACAATGTGACCCCATGACCTAGTTTTTGATCTGGCATGGCCCATGTTCGAACATGGCCTTTAGATCATCTATATAAAACTTCTGACCAAGTTTGGTGAAGACCGGATGAAAACTACTTGAATAAGAAAGAGTACACCATGCTGAATGTTAAAAAACGCACTAAGTGACCCGGTGATCTAGTTTTTGACCCAGCAAGGCCCATTTTCGAACCTGGCCTTAAGATTATCTAGATACATCTTCTGACCAAGTTTGGTGAAGATCGGATGAAAACTACTTGAAATAGAGAGCGGACAACATGCTGAATGTTTAAAACGCACTTAGTGACCCCGTGACCTAGTTTTTGACCCGGCAAGGCCCATGTTCAAACTTGGCCTAGACATCATGTACATACAACTTCTAACCAAGTTTGGTGAAGATTGGATGAAAACTACTGAATTAGAGAGCGGACACTTAATACGGACCGACAGACAGACCGACAGACCGCCTGACCGACAGACCGCCCTGACCGACAAGTTCACTCCTATATACCCCCTAACTACGTTTGTGGGGTATATTTAAGCCAGTTATTTTGGTTTAAAAAACTTTAAAATGTGCTATAACTAGGGGCTAGCTCTGTGCAGAGTTTATTTTAACCATTTTTGGATTGGGACACTTCGTAAAAATCATAGTGTTTTGAATTTAATTGGGAGAATGGTTGTAGTTATTGCTAAACATAATTTCAAAATTGAGAATAAGTGTTATCAAGATAAATTGTGCTAAGGTTCAACTTATAGAGCTGCATAAGGAAACAAACTCAATTTGTAACCTATTAAAACATTGTTTGGGGTCAAATCTTGAATTGAGAACTTTAGTCAGTGATTATGGAAAAATAAACTGTTTAAGATTAGGAATGGGACTCAATTTTGGCCCCAATTTCGACAAATGAATAACACTGTATGATCTCACCTGAAGCTCAAGAAGCTGAGCTGATATGCTGGCCCTCGCTGATATTGCCAAAGGCTGAATTTGAGTTCTGATTAACTCAATGTTGCAACCTATCAAAACATTCTTTTTCTTCCGGGAAACCATGAATTGAGAACTTTAGCCAGCAATCATGGATATAGACTTTATGAGATAAGAATGGGGCTGAATTTCGGCCCCAAAATTTCAACAAAATAATTAACACTGTAAGGTCTCACCTGAAGTTCAAGAAGCTGAGATGACATGCTAGCCTTGCTGATATTGCTAAGAGACGAGTTTGAGTTCTGCTTTCTTCAGGTTGCGAGTCGAAGGGCGTACTGGACCACACAACAAACTGCTGTTATTTTCCAAAGCCTTCTCTTGCATCAATTTAATGCGAGGCCTTTTGGGCTTGGAGTGCTATGTGCTCATAACAAAACCAGACGTGTTTTACTTTAAGAACCTTGTTCACAATAGTGGGCGTAATTTGCGGCTGTGGCACACCCCATGGATGTATGGATCTCTTAGTGTTTACAACAAAGTCTTTACTGCCTGTCTGTGTGTCAGCATGGATGTATTGTGCTCTGGGTGTTTACAACCAAGTCTTTACTGCCTTTCTGTGTCAGCATGGATGTATCGTGCTCTGAGTTCACAGCAAAGTCACTACTGCCTATCTGTGTCAACAAGGATGTATTGTTGCTCTGTGTTCACAACCAAGTCATAACTGCCTTTCTGTGTCAGCATGGATGTATTGTGCTCTGTGTTTACAGCCAAGTCATTACTGCCTTTCTGTGTCAGCATGGATGTATTGTGCTCTGGGTGTTCACAGCATAGTCATTACTGCCTTTCTGTAACAGCATGGATATATCCTGCTCTGGGTGTTCACAACCAAGTCATTACTATTTTCTGTGTCAGCATGGATGTATCGTGCTCTGGGTGTTCACAACCAAGTCATTACTTCCTTTCTGTGTCAGCATGGATGTATTGTGCTCTGGGTTTTCAAAACCAAGTTATTACCGCCCTTTATGTGTCAGCATGGATGTATCGCGCTCTTGGTGTTCACAACCAAGTCATTTTTGCCTTTTTTTTGTCAGTAACATTGCCAAAAGTCTGTTCTATTATGATATTTTGGCCGCTGAGAGGACAATCTGGGGCAGTCCGTAACCCTACTGTTGTCCAAACTATCAACAGCAGACGTATGCCACTAGGAAAGCTCACGCTTTTATTGTTCCTTGATTCTCTCCTGTTCAATTTCTGTTTGTCCCATAAAGATTGGAACAAGTGATTGAACTTTTTATTCTTCATGATATTTGTTGTGATGTCCAACAGCAACAACTGACTGTTAGCGTTACCATAACTACTGCTATAACTTTTCGTGTCTGTAACACTCGTCCCTTTCAGGCCCACGCGGAACTCTAGCTTAACAAAACTACCCAGGCTTATGTTTGGAAAACGTGACGTGGGCATTGCGTTTGTCAGAACAGAATCACCCTAAGAATTTCCTGCAGAACAGAGTTGTTCAACGATGCTGACTTTTTGAGGCAGGAGGTCAAGGGGGAGGAGTTAGAAGTCAATGGAGGGGGAGGGTCAATCTGGACTGGGGCTTCTGCAGGCGGGACTGGTGTGGTTGCTGGGCCAACTCGATATCAATGCTGGTGCTCTGCTGAAAACAACAACAACACAGTGGGTGATAGGAACTTGTAACAAAGTATTTTACAATCTATAACAAACTATGCCTCTTGACTGGCTGTGAAGGTTTTCAAAAACATGAATTTCTAATCTGGCATTTTATTGGTTCCTTGTCCTTAATAGCAAAAACATAAATACAATTAAGTCATTTTGTATTAAAACAAGCAAAGTGTTGGCTAATGCTATACTTATCTGTAAATTTATATTTATAATCTTTACTCCATTTCCAGAAATGTATTTTCATAAGCCAATATGCGGATCACTAATGTTAGAAAGTGTCCTCCCAGATTAGCATGTGAAATTCACATAAGCTAATAAGGGAGGGTACTTTCTGACTAGACTGGATTTTCATAAAGAGGATAATTTGTTCAATAAAAAATACCTTTAAGAGGAAAGTGTTGTCCGTGAATAGCCTGTGCGAACTGCACAGGCTAATCTGTGACAACAATTTAAGCACATGCATTAGGCCCCCATTTTTCCACATCACAGCTTATTTATCTATTAGCCAATTTTTTGCTGCCATAACACAAAGAAGGAAAACCATCTGGTTAAAAATTTAATATTTTTTTTATTGTACTTATTCTATGAATCACATTACTTTTAAAATGCCATAAGATATGTTTTATTGTTATTATATGTTTCAATAAATGGGAGGCAACAATATTAATATTTAATAATAATATTAATGTCTCACCAACGTTGCAAAAAACACACACACATATTATTTTACCCTTGCTTTTACTGATCTTTGATGGTTAAAATCTGTTTTAAATTCACACTAGAAAACAGTTTTAAAGTCAATTTACATGTAAGTTGTAAGAAATTATAAAAACAAGAGCACCGCCTTGCGGGTGCAGACCGCTCATCTATTTTCTTTTTAAAGGTGAAGGGACTCTCATTTTCAATCACAAAGGAGGGAGGAGTGGAGTGAAGAGGGGTGTATAGTGTGGGGTTGTGGACATTTATTACATTATCTTCCAAAAAAGCGAAAAAAAAATAAAAAAATAAATAAATCAAGGGGGGGGGGGGGGAAGGGGGGGGGAAGGGGGGGGGGGGGAAGGGGGGGGAAGGGGGGGGGAGGGGGGGGTTGGGGGGGGGCGATGGGGGGGGGTTGGTTGCGATGGTTGGACGGTATTTCAAACATAACAGTTTTAAAAAACAAATGGGAGGGGGGGGGGGTATAGTGTGAGGGTGTGTGGTGGTAATTTGTGAGATGATCTTAAAAAAAAAAAATTAGGGGGGGGGTGGGTGGGGTGGGGATGGCGTTGGGGGGGGATGGGGTGGGGGTATAGTGGTGTGAGGGTTGTGGTGGTCATTTGTGAGATGATCTTAAAACAAAAAAAAAATTAGGGGGGGGGGAGGGGGAGGGGGGAGGGGGGGGGGGAGGGCACGGGGGATGGTTTGGGTGGAGTCTATTGTGGTATGTCAGGTAAGAGTAGTTTCATCAAAGTATCAATCAAATCTAATCATAAATAAAGAAGTTATGGCAATTTTAGCAAAATTTAATAATTTGACCTTGAGAGTCAAGGTCATTCAAAGGTCAAAGTAAAATTCAAGTTGCCAGGTACAGTAACCTCATGATAGCATGTAAGTATTTGAAGTTTGAAAGCAATAGCCTTGATACTTAAAAAGTAAAGTGGATCGAAACACAAAATTTAACCATATATTAAAAGTTACTAAGTCAAAAAAGGGCCATAATTCCGTAACAATGACAACCAGAGTTATGCAACTTGTCCTTTTACTGTACCCTTATGATAGTTTGTGAGTGTTCCAAGTATGAAAGCAATATCTATGATACTTTAGGGGTAAAGTGGACCAAAACATAAATCTTAACCAAATTTTCAATTTTCTAAGTATAAAGGGCCCATAATTCCGTCCAAATGCCAGTCAGAGTTACATAACTTTGCCTGCACGGTCCCCTTATGATAGTTCATAAATCTTGCAAGTATGAAAGCAATAGCTTTGATACTGTAGGAATAAAGTGGACCTAAACACAAAACTTAATCAAATTTTCAATTTTCTAAGTATAAAAAGGGCACATAATTCTGTCAAAATGCCAGTCAGAGTTACATTACTTTGCCTGCACAGTCCCCTTATGATAGTTAGTAAGTGTTGCAAGTATGAAAGCAATAGCTTTGATGCTTAAGGAATAAAATGGACCTAAACACAAAACTTAACCAAAATTGTCAATTTTCTAAGTATAAAAAGGGCACATAATTCTGTCAAAATGCATGCCAGAGTTATCTAACTTTGCCTGCCCAGTCCCCTCATGATAGTAAGTAAGTGTACCAAGTTTGAATGCAATAGCATTGATACTTACTGAGAAAAGTGGAACTAAACGCAAAACTTAACCAAAATTTTCAATTTTTTAAGTATAAAAAGGGCACATAATTCTGTCAAAATGCACGCCAGAGTTATCTAACTTTGCCTGCCTAGTCCCCTCATGATAGTAAGTAAGTGTACCAAGTTTGAATGCAATAGCATTGATACTTTCTGAGAAAAGTGGACCTAAACGCAAAACTTAAGCGGACGCCGACGCCAATGCCAACGCCGACGCCAAGGTGATGACAATAGCTCATAATTTTTTTTCAAAAAATAGATGAGCTAATAAATAAAACATTAAACAACTTAACCCTTAAAGCGCTGGAGCCGAATTTAAAGGCCTTTGCAAACAGTTTGGATCCAGATGAGACGCCACAGAACATGGCGTCTCATCAGGATCCAAACTGTTTGCTATTCTGATAGTATTCTTTGAAAAAAAATCGAAGAAAATGCTAATTTTAGAAATTCTGCAGACGACATTTTAGCAGAAGACAAATTACCCAGCATGCAAAGGGTTAAGGGCAACAACTCACTGCTGGTGCAGATCTACAGTTCTCTCCCTTGTTAGTTTCAGCTTAAATGTCCTTCATGTTGCAATACGAGGACTTGAAAGGCTGTGTCACCCTCACATTGCTGGACTTTGATTTGGCTGAGCCTTTCACTACTCCTATGTCTTCTGTGCTTAGCAGTTGCTGTAACATTGAGAAAACCAATATGAAGTCTTTTGAACTAGTAAATTAGTAATACACCAGCAATTTTTTTGCCAAATTGAAAAAAGTATCTGTACCACACCAATGAGGAAAATAAGCGTAATAATATCAAACATCAGGAAAATTCTATCTTTTAATTTGGGAATAATAGGTCTTTTTAATTGCATGGAACTTAATTGCACAAAGCCAATCAAAATATATTATTTGACATGCGTTTGTGTTGAAAAATTCAGTTTCAGTGCTCATTTTATCAGTCCACTTGCATATAAGGAAGTGCCCATTACGTGTACTTTATAAAGATGGAAAGAAAAAGCTTTTTTTTCACATACACCTTGGAGTAAAAATTATGTTACAGGCCATTTGCCCTTAATAACTATCATATTACAATACTAGCTTGCCTGTACTTTGACGACGCCCATAAATCTATATTTTCACAGTTACCAATAACAAAACAATATTTTGTCCAAGTTATTTTCAACATTAACTGTGTTTGATATGATATTTTGTGAACAAAATACGGCTCAAAATTTTCAATTTTATGAAAAAATGAGTTGCCAACTCCTTTAAAATGGCAAACAATGTTAAAGTGGGAAATTGTGAGCTACTATTAGAATTGCTCAATATGTATGTTAAATTTGCATTTATATGTACACCGATGTCTCAATTACCAGTTTTTAATCATAGTGGTTTTTATACTATATTTGTTCTAATCAGAATTTACAAATACCAACAGACTGGAAGCAGACTAAACTTGAGCCATATTCCGGACAACTGGGCTTAATGAATATGTAAATTACCACATTAGCCTGTACAGTCCACACAGGCTAACTTGAGATAACACTTTCCACCAAGACATGATTTTTGTTTAGAAATAATTTCTTTAAAGCGAAAATTTCCTCAAAAATGGAAATCATTATCCCTGATAATTCTGAGTGCGCACTGCACAGGCTAATCTGTGGATGGTACATAAAATGCATTAAGCACCCTTTTCCAATAACAAGTCTCACCTGGTATCATCTTGTACAACTCTGTAACAGACTGTAGTGGGGATTTACTTTGAGCCTCATTCCGAGAAAACAGGGCTTAATAAATTGTGCACTAAGTGTCTGCCCAGATATGTCTATATAGCCACACAGGCTTATCAGGGACAACACTTTCTGCTAGACAAATTTCTTTTACTTTACCTTCAATTGGGAATTTTAGGAAGTTGTTTGGGAAAAATACATAGTTCCAGCATTTGGTATGGGGCCGATTTTGGCCCCTATAATTGAGGGAAAAAAAACACAGTATACACATCAAGAACTTAACACCTCCTTGCAAACAGGCTCTATTGAACCAAGGAATTCAAAGCTTAACTAAATATCTCACAACTTTATACAAACTCAACATGGTAAACATGATACATAAAAGAAAAGACACAATTTTAACTTCTATGAAATCATATCATATTCTTGTCCACTTCATATTTAGCATTTTTAATACAGAGGTAACACTGTAAAACCATTATTATGCATTTGGGGCTATTTTTTGTTGATTTTAAGGTTTTATCGATCCACAAATTTATCACAAACACACGGGAAATGAACTGACACAAATTCCTCATTTATTTTTCCAAACTGAGGAATCCCCACATTAACTAATAATATGTCCATGAAATACTTTTGTAACCACCAAAATTTGATGAGGAGGAATATCAATGATTTTGCAATATACAAAAAATTTAAGAGGATATTTTACCATATGTAATATACAAACAATTACAAACAATTTAAGAGGATATTTTACCATATTTACAATATACAAACAATTTAATAGGATATTTTACCTGATGTAAATTCATTATGTTCTTTACCACCTCATCTTTTTGCATTCTTAATAAACAGAAAATACACAAGACGGCGCGTTCCTGGTGAATTTATGGGTCTGTAAAACAGACCCATACCCAAAGCATTTTATTTGTTTTTAAATAAGTGCCTTACATGTATTAAAATTACAGTGCTTTCAACAGGAATTTTTTCAGACGCCCCGGGACCATGGGGGGGGGGGAGGGCTGCACCCTACATATGTGGGTTTGTTTTTTTTTCAGAGTGAAATGATGTTATGACGGTGCGTTATGACTCTTCAAGAAAAAACAGCAATAAAGTCATTAATAACGAGATTTAACAAAAACTGTTTTAACCCTTTTCTGCATAGATACCCATAATCGCTTCTCGATTGATTCCTTAATACATCCATATGAAACCATACTTTTCATCTATTACTGCCAACTTACTACTTTTACCGTTGCTACTCATTACCCGATACTCCCGAATATTCCATTATTAAAAGGACGTTCTGATAAAAATTAACGATAAAAGTGCTCAAAATTTCCAATAAACACAAACATTCACCATTTGTTGTCAAATTTTGGCATATATGTTACTGTGTAAAGATGTGATAAAAACGTCCAATCGGGGCGTTTTTTCCACTAAACACGCCTAAATTGCCTGACGTGATGTTCCCGTTTTTATGCATTATAATTTTTATATCTCAATCAAATTTCACTTAGATCTATAAAAGTATGTAACTATCATAAAATGATTTTATTCATATAATTTGATATATTAGAAAGAATGATATTAAATTAGTTTTTCCCAAATCAATTGACTTTTCACAGGAAAATATTCCAAACCCACAATGGCATTTTTTCCCAAAATGACAAAGAAAAGGTCTGACAAAGGGTCTATGTTACCTTCTGCGTATTCAGGTCATCCTTGTCCACCACATCCTCAGCATCGTTGACTCAGCAGCGACTGTAGCAGCAGAATAGCTTGATGTATTTCTTGTATGTATATTATGGACTCAAACAAATTTATAAAAAATGTAATTAACACACACACGTTTATATAAATATAATGAAAATCAATAACAAATGTTCAACAGCATAAAACATGGCAAATTAATAAATATTACATCAAGTGTTACCTTTCTGTAAACATTGCGTACAATATCAATATATACTCCCCCAAAGATTACTTAAACAATTTCATATTTTATAAAAAAAGTATACATCCATGTACATTTCTTACATGGCATCATAGTGTTTATAGAAATGAAAGTCTAAAAATAGCCTCAGTTGCTATGTACATGTGCATCTATGTAGAAATATTACATGTTCAGTTGAAATTCTTTGTTTTTTTCATGCAAGAACTTTAGTTTATAAGAACTAAATTTTAGGACCATAGTGGCACAAACATTATGGCAACATAACATAATATGCATTAGATCTTATGTTCAAACAAAAACCCTCACATTGTATAATCGGATAACAATACATATTTGTATCTTAAACTACACACTTAATTTTGTATTGTAACATCACACACTACTATGTTGGTATGCTAAACAACACATTGTAATTGAAATACTAATCACTAATTACAACAACTAATGCTTACATGTACACACTATTCCACTCTGAACACCAGGATGTTGTTGTCCTCCCACAGTCCCACAATGATGGAGGATGTGGTGCTGCTGTAGCAGACTGACCGTGGGTACCCCACTCCATCCTCCTCAGTAGCCAGCGTAGCCAGCTTACTCTGCCCCTCCCAGCCCACCTGTAGAACAGTGTGGGACCCCCATCCACAGACCAGCACCTGGCCTGCAGGGGTCACATGTAGACCAGATGGGATACGTAGTGCTGGGTCTGTGTATGTAGCCAGGAGTGTGCCATCCCTGGCCAGGGTGACAAGCTTGTACTGCCTGTAGTAGTTGGTGATGTACAGCCTGTCTCCTGTGGGACTCACAGCACACTTGTATACTGCAAAACAGAGTAACATCAAGATATTCAATTACTGTAAATGTTAAATAATCTTATTAAACATACTGCAGTGATATTGTATTACGCATATGTTGCTATAAAGAGGCCTTTACACATCTAAAATATATGCATACATTTCAATGATTCAATAGTTAAGCGTGACAATAAACTTCAGTAGCAGAGCTATTGTGTTAACGTTTGACATGTTGAAATGCGACTGTTGAGTAAGATATGAATTGAAGCAAAACAAGTACACAGATGGAAACAATTACACATACTGAAACAATTGAACAGTTCTATCAACAGGTAAACATATTGTACATGTACAATCATTTTACAACCACAAAATTAAGACCAGGTCAGAAAGTGTCTCTCTCCCAGGAACACAGTTTCTATTTATAGACATGCCATGTAGTTACTGTCAAAATATTTCATTACTCATGTTTATAATCAATATTTCTGAATCTTCTTTTGGCTACAATGCACTGTAGCATTCAAAGGGCACATATGAATTATAGAACAATTTTTTTATAATACATCAGCAGGTTTTTTGCTATGACATCTGAATTTTATTTTATTATCATCTCACAAAGTATGTAACTATAATTTATATTATTTTTTCAAAATAACAAGATAAAGGCCTAATGGGTCAATATTTGTTGATTAAAAAAATAAATCCCAACTCGGTTCATTTAGTCAATAAAAATTCCCAAATTTGTCATTGTATGAATTTAGAATAACACAATTTGACTAGACTCCTTTTCCCACAATGGCTAGACAAATCCCTGTACATAATACACATGTTATCAGGATGGATTCACCATGATTCTTACCTGTCAAATCAGCTGATCTATCTTGGTAGAGTCTGCAGAGCTGTTTGCCACTCAATGTGTATTTGTACAATTCTTTACCAGAGGTGACAAAAAGGTCTCCTAGGTGATGGGTAATACATGTACATTCATGTTGTAACTGAAACTTCCTGCCAGGAACAAGCTTTCCCTGGTTGACAGTGATAAACTGGACCTCATGTTTGTTGAAAGTATCCACAGCCGCTGCAACCTCACTGGATGTGATCAAACATATGTCCCATGGCCAAGCAGTCACATCACAGTGACTCACCACCTGGTACTGCTGGTTCAGCAGCTTGATCCTCTTATTCTCACTTTCTGCGACCAGCACCTGCCCATCAGTCAGAACACATATGCCTGCGATACTACATTCATATGAATCACTTGGTATTCTCACATTGTGCACAGACTTCCGCTGGACATGAAACGCCTTGCCTGACTTTCCTAGCAGAGTCAATGCTTGCTGTATTATATGCTTACATTTTATGCTGGCTATAAGACAGAGCTCCTTATTATCTCCAATTTTCTGAACAAGTTCATGGAATTGTGACAAGTCATTGTGAAGAGTGGTGCATTTATGAATAGAACTTGTAACTGACTCTTTAATACTTAAAACTTCATCTTTCAACTCGTTAAGTTCCTTCGTAGTAATATTATCAAATTCATTCACGATAGAGAGAACACTCCTACACATCTCTTCTTTTAAATATTGCTCATTTCCGCCTGATGTACCCACAGAATTATTATCACATTCATCTATATAAGTATTTAAATTGCCAAGCATTTGCTCTATCATAACTGCACTATGTTCCTTGTATGTTCTCTGCAATGACTGAATGCTGGCCTTCTGACTGATTTGCAGGGTTTTAATTTCCCCCAGGACAGTTTCCAGCTCCACTGACAGCCCCTCTAGGCCTGTGGGCTGCGAGTTGGTCAGCTCCGAAATCTGGGTCACTTTACTGCACTGGCTGAAATAAACAATTAATACATGTACATACTAAGGAATAGTAAGTGATATTATGTAATGCTTCAAACAAGTATAAAGTGTCAAATAAAAACATACATGGACAATAAATTAACGCTTCTTGGGCTTAACCCTTAAAGCGCTGGAGCTGAATTTTAAAGGCCTTTGCAAACAGTTTGGATCCAGATGAGACGCCACAGTACGTGGCGTCTCATCAGGATCCAAACTGTTTGCTATTCTGATAGTATTCTTTGAAAAAAATGAAGAAAATGCTTATTTTACAAATTCAGCAGACGACATTTTAGCAGACGACAAATTTCCCAGCATTCAAAGGGTTAATATGGAGGTATATAGATTTGCACTTTTCCATCCATCTGCGTGACTTTTCTGGCTTATATAACTCAACATGTATTCCTGCAACTTTAAAGTACAGTAACCAGGCATGTGAGCTAATGCACACCTCTATATGTTGTTTCTGTTGTTTTCATCATAATTGTAGTAATGTCTCATATTTATACATAAATGACATTTTAAAATATGTGTAGAGTGTAAAATAATCAGTATTGCTTGCTACAAGAGGACTAACACTTTACATAAATATTTATCATTGTGTAATTTTACCCACATGCATAGTTTGATATGTCTTTTTTCAACATACCCAGAGTTATGGTCCCTGTTTAGCAAAGAAATCACATTTAAAATTGTGTTGTGAGTAACTCAAAGAGTACAGCTGATAGAGGGATGAACTAATCTTAAAGCATTACCCACCATGTGAAATTATGCACCTTGATATTTTTTTTTATTGTTTATTTTACATAAGAAGAGTTATGTGACAATCCCTTTAACCAAACGATATTTGTTCAATTGTGAGAAGCGTTACTCAAATAGAGGGATACTTCTAAAGTAACATAGTAATTGTCAGGTCAACGTGTGCAACTCCATGTTTGTTCATAATTTAAAGAGATTTGTGCAGTTGTGGGACAAATTGGATTGTAGAGGTATCCATGTACTAAGAATACATTTCTAGTAGTTTATATTGTTTTCAGTTTTAGTATCATTGTACACCTTGACCACACTATCCATAATAACACATGCAAGAAAAGATCATTAATGCTCTTCCATCCCACAAAAACAACAAGCATGACGTATATTTAATGTCTATTCCCAAACTCAGTATGTACAATCTAGCCTGTAATGAAGACGCAATTGTTATATGTTTGAATGGTCAGGTAAGCGTATGCAACTCCATATGTTTGTTAAAAATGTTCTTTATTATTCTAAAATTATCATCCAGAAACCATTTTACTATTTTAAGTCACTGTGACCTTGACCTTTGACCTAGTGACCTGAAAATCAATAGGGGTCATCTGCCAGTCATGATCGATATACCTATGAAGTTTTATGATCCTAGGCGTAAACTTTCTTGAGTTATCATCCGGAAACCATTTTACTATTTCAAGTCACCGTGATCTTGACCTTTGACCTTGTGACCTGAAAATCAAAAGGGGTCATCTTCTAGTCATGATCAATGTACCTATGAAGTTAAATGATCCTAGGCCTAAGCGTTCTTGAGTTATCATTCGGAAACCATCTGGTGGACGGACGGACGGACCGACCTACCGAAATGTGCAATGTGGGGGGGGGGAGGGGGGGGGATAAAAATGTGCAAGGCTGTAGGTCAAAGCATGCTCTAAGTATCATTTGGAAATGATTGGTCTACAAACCAATCAACAAACGGACCAAAGAAAAAATGCAAATTAAAATAACCCCAAATCTTAGAGGAGGTCCTCTATTTCTAAATAAAGTGTCAGTATTAACAATTTAGCCTGCGTTGAGCAGCTTTTGACATGCAACCTGGTCTACTATCTCCTAATAAGTTTATTTGTAATTTAACCAATTGTGATTATTTTGCTTTTGTTGCTGTCACTTGATCTATTCATGGACAAGAAAAGACGCCATTATAAAAATGTGTTAAAGGAGGATCCAAGAGATTGGCCTACTGTATATTGATTTGTGATATTGACATTTCTTACAGTAGCAAGACAAATGATTTTTTTTTAATTGGGTAATACACATGTATGAATAATATTTTGCAATTAACTTTATACTACACACAATAAAAACAAGTGTTCTGCGGTCGGAGACATATGCCCACTTATTGTGACAGTGACCTTAACCTTTGACCTAGTGACCCTAATTTCGATAGGGGTCATCTACTGTCCAAGGCAAATGCACATGGGAAATATCAAGCCAATCGGTCGATTTGTTGAAGAATTACGGATCAGAAATGCTTTTCCTACTTATTGTGCCAGTGACCATGTCCTTTGACCTAGTGACCCCAATTTTGAGAGGGGTCATCTACTGTCCAAGGCCAATGCACATGACAAGTATCAAGCCAATTGGTGAATCAGTTTACCAGTTTTTGATTAAAAACTATTTCACATTTAGTGCATAACTAATTTCAATAGGGCTCATGTACTGTCTAAGGTCAATGTACATGAAAAGTATCAAGTAAGCTAGTGACCTTGACCATTGACCTAGTTACCTCAATTTTGATAAGGGTCATCAACTGTCCAAGGCAAATGCACATGTGAAGTATCAAGTTAATCAGTCAATTCGTTGATGAGATATTGATCAGAAACCACTTAATGTGATCGTGACCTTGACCTTTGAACCAGTGATCTCAATTTCTATAGGGGTCATTTACTGTTCAAGGCCAATGCAAATGTGAAAAATCGAGCGAATCGGTCGATTTGTTGAAGAGTTATTGATCGGAAACGTTTTTCACACTTAGTGTTATAGTTACCTAGACCTTTGACCTAGTGATCCCAATTTCAAAAGGGGACATGTACTGTCAAAGGCCAATGCAGAAGCGAAGTATCAAGGCAATTGATTAATTTGTTGATGAGTTATTGATTGGAAACCATTTTCACACTAAGTGTAATAGTCACATTGACCTTTAACCTAGTGACCCCAATAGGGCTCATGAACTTTCCAAGGCCAATGAGTAGGGCTGTCACGATACGCCGTCAGCGTACCGCGGTATATCGTGGTACGGCAACACTGTATCGCGGTACGTACCGGGATATTTTACAGAATATGTATCTGTGAAGAAAACAGCAGAATAACAAGTTTTACAAACTTTATTAAACTCAATAATCAGAAAACACTGGTATCATAGTATGACTAGAAACTGTAAAAGAAACTGTAATAAACTTGATAGAAGTAGTCATTGTTATTGTTCGCGTCTTTTTCTTAAATGTCCGCCATGTTGTTGACAATAGCTGTGACTACGATCTGTGTAAATCGAACGCTTCAAGGGTATGTTCAAAATGCGGAGTCAGCGGGCCCAGTATTGAAAATCCGTAGCATTCTGACTCTTCCTCGACTTATTCAGAATCTTAAGATAACATGATTCGGAAGTGCCATGCTTTGAACGATCGATATACTAAAGAAAGAAAATAAGAAATAGAATAAACATCTTTTGGATAATTATAAACTTATTTGCAAAGGAAATCTGTCCCTAAATTCCAAAAAAGGTACGGACCCAAACATCGCCGTATTTTAAACGTGAAAGTTAAACATCTACCAGTGGAAGCGCTTGCTTGACCTTGATATTAACGGATTATTTATTTAGCCCTTTTGAATCGCTTCTACAGTTTTCAAAACGATATCTATATCAAAATAATTATGTAATGTATTTATATCTGTGCTAATATAATAATATTAAAAAAACCGGTGCGGCAACGCCGTATCGTGCTGCGATTTTTGTTCACGACATGCACCACGATATACCAATATACCGGTGAATCGTGACAGCCAATGAGTATGTGAAGTATCAAGCCAATCAGTCAAACAAGAGGCACATGAGGGCTTGAATTGCTCTACTGCTATAAACACTGTGCAAGTTTGGAAAGAATAAGATGGAAACTGTGTACTTAATCGGGCAAACAATGCTAATTTTCTCAAATTCAAGAAGAGATTATTGTGTACTTATTTCTCCGATACTGCTCCTATTCAATATGGTTCAAGTCCTCATTGATATAAAGAAGCTGTGTAAATTAGGAAATAATTGGATGAAAACTTTAGAATTATTGGGTAAACAAGCAGGATTTCAAAATTTTCTCATATTCAAGGGGAAGTAATTCTGGACTTATTGCTTCGATATTGCTCTTTTTCAAAAGGAGTTTGAGTCCTCATTGATACAAAGACACTGTGCAAGTTTGCTAAGAATTGGATGAAAATAATGGACTTATCACATAAAACAAGAGGCCCATGAGGGCCTGAATCACTCAACTACTAAAACACTGTGCAAGTTTGGAAAGAATATGATGGAAACTGTGTACTTAATCACTCAAACAAGGAGAATTTTCTCAAAATCAAGGGGAGGTTATTGTGTACTTATTTATCCGATACTGCTCATATTCAATAGTGTTCAAGTCCTAATTGATATAAAGATACTGTGCAAATAAGGAAATAATTGGATGAAAACTGTGGAATTAATTGCGTAAACAAGCAGAATTTCATAATTTTCTCATATTCAAGGAGAAGTCATTCTGGACTTATTGCTTTGATATTGCTCTTTTTACAAAAGGGTTTGAGTCCTCATTAATACAAAGACACTGTGCAAGTTTGTCAAGAATTGGATGAAAATTATGGACTTTATTACATAAAAAAATGAATTTCCTTTTTTTTCTCTCAAATTTAAGTGGAGATAATTCTGGACTCAAATAGCTTCAATATTGCTCATTTTCAATAGGGTTTGACTCATCATTCAGATAAAGACACTGTGCAAGTTGGGAAATAATAGGATGAAAACTGTGGACTTAATTACGCAAACAAGCCTTATTTCACAATTTTCTCAAACTCAAGGGTAGATAATAATGGACTTTTTACTCTGATGTAACCCATTTTCAATAGGGTTCAAGTCGTCATTAATATAAAGACACTGAACAAAATTGAAAAGAATGAAAACGATGAAAACCAATCCATGACATAAGCTCTTCAGGCCTTCGGCCAGTAGAGCTAATAATTGATAAGCTATTGATCGGTAACCATTTTCACTCTTTGTATCATAGTGAACTTGACCTTTGACCTAGTGAACCCAATATTGTTAGGGGTCATCTACTGTCCAAGGCCAATGCACATGTGAAGTATCAAGCCCATCAGTCAATATGTTGACGAGTTATTGATCTGAAACGATTTTCACACTTAGTGTTATAGTGACCTTGACCTTTGACATAGTGATTCCAATTTCAATAAGGGTCTTCTACTGTCGAACACCAAGCACATGTGAAGTATCAAACCAATCGGTCAATTGATTGACAAGTTATTGATCGGAAACGAACTGGTCTACCGACATTCAGACTGATCTACCGACAGACATCAAGTAAAACAATATACACAATCAATAGGGTCCTTAAAGTAACCACCTGCTCTACTCTTTATAACAATCGATAGGGCCCTTAAATCAATCGCATGTACTAGTCAATCTAACAATTCATAGGGTCCTTAAGGCAATCATCTGCACTATTCTTAATAACAATACATAGGGCCCTTAAATCAATCGCATGTACTAGTCTTTCTAACAATTCATAGGGTCCTTAAGGCAATCATCTGCACTACTCTCTATAACAATTCATAGGGCTCTTAAACAAATCACATGCACTACTCTTTATAACAACCCATAAGATTCTTAAACAAATCAACTGAACTACTCTATTTAATAATTCATAGGGCCATTATCACCTACACTACATCCATAGGGCTCTTAAACCAATCACCTGCACTACCATTTATGACAATACATAGGGCTCTTAAACTAATCACCTACATTTCTCTTTATAACAAGCCATAGGACCCTTAAACCAATCACCTGACCAAGTTTCATGAAGAACAGACAGTAAATCTGGCTTCAAGAGTGTTAACAAGATTTTACTATAGCCATACATAGCCATATAATGAAAAATGATCCGCCCCGTGGTGGTCATGTTTTTCAACGAACTGGAACCATTTTCAAACTGGTCTAAGGTATGATTGGGACAAATCTTCTGGCTAATAATCATGATGATCGGACAATAAAGGTGTTGACAAGGTTTTACTAAGCCATAAAAGGCCATATGGCCTGCTTCCTGGGGACCATGTTTTTCAACCAACCGTAATCATTTTTTGAACTCATCCAAGATATCATTGGGATAAATCTTGTGACTAAGTTTCATGAAGATCGGACATTAAATGTGGCTTCAAGATTGTTAACAAGGTTTTACTAAAGCCATATTTAGCTATATAATAAAAAATGCCCCGCCCCCTAACGGCCATGTTTTGCAACCAACTTTTAAAATTTTTGGACTCGTTCAAAATAACATTTGGACACATCTTTTTGTTTTCATGATTGATAGGCATTACATGTGATCTCTAGAGAATAAACAAGGTTTTACAATAGCCATATAAGGAAAAATGCTCCGCCCTCTGGGGGCCATGTTTTATAACTAATCGGAATCATTTTCAAACTCTTCCAAGATATCATTGGTACTATTCTTCTGACTAAGTTTCATGAATTTGGACAATAAAAGTGGCCTCTTGAGTTTAGAGTAGAGTGTTAACAAGGTTTTACTATAGCCATATATGGCCATATTATTAAAAATGCCCGCGTCCTGGTGGCCATATTTTAAAGGGGCCTTTTCACGCTTTGGTTAACTAACAAAATAGAAAAAAATTGTTTCAAATTCGCAAATTTTCCTTGAAGTTATGATATTTGAGAGGAAACAGTAATACATAACATTAACCATGCTCTAAAATGGACCCCCCATCCAAGCACTTGTGTGATGGAGGGAGGAAATAAGGCTGGAGGCTGAAAATATACAAGCATATTACTACAGTGACCAGTCTATTTCGCTACTTAAAAGTACAAAATGAAATTTTGTGACAAATGTTCACGTGACCACAGCGATATAAATACCGCACCTTGCACGAGAAAACTCATAGGTTTTAAAGTCAGATTTTATGTTGTCGTAAACTACTCAAACATTCAATATGATTCTTAATCTACAAAGGGTGGGCACATAAGAACATAATTCTTCCATTCAAGGGTGGATGATTGTATATTTTCGGCCTCCGGCCTTATTTCCAATAATGCCCCCCATCCATCACACAAATGGGGGGTCCATTAATATTTTCATAAGGCCTACAACCTTCAATATACAAGCATATTTAAAGACGACAACATTATTAAAATAGAACAGACAATTACTCAGTTTTATCAAATGTATGCGTCATAATGCATAATTTAATGAATGTATACATAATTATGTAAACATATATACCCTATGCAAGTATTACCACATATATATCAATATTACATTCATATTATCTATAATAATATAGCATATAAGGTGTGATATAAAAACGCAGTTTCAACCCTTATAACAAACAACAATAATAAAACAAACCTGGCCATAAATAATGTAAGTACATTGCATCCACTTAGAAAGTTCTGGAGCAATATAAATACCAGTTATAAATTAAGTATCTGAAAATAATAAGATATTACTTAGGTATCCAACCAGAACAGGAAATTAATTCCTGCAAGACAATACAGCTTCACTAAATAATGTACTATTTTGTTGATTAATGTCATCACCCATATCTGGTAAAATTTGAACTTCTTAGCAGTAGACCAATCTGCAGTTATCAAAATCTCAGAAGTTTTACATCCAACCATGGCAGCTGCCGAAACTGATGCCTAAATGTGTTAAAATTAATACCTGCCAAAAATAAAACCTGTTTAAGCCATCTTTCTTATGTATTAGAAGAAACTGACTGATAAGTAAAATACAAAATGAAAAATTGAACATCTTTTCAAAGATACTTTGTCATTGACAAGTAAGTTTTCAATGTCCGAGCTGGACATAATTTTGGCTCTTCATAATCTTTTAACTTGAGAAATTAATTTTTCCTTGGTTTATAACAGGGACCTATACAAACAAAGGGATTCGCTACTCAATGAACCGAAGATAAACGCGTTGTTACGCAAAACGGAAACGAGACTTGTGACCCAACGAGACTTCGCGCGACAATGCAAATATTCACAGCCGCCATTTTGACAGAGAGACAGTGACAAAGCGATCTAGTCAGATTAAGATTACAAATTAACCAAGCGTTGCCAACAAAGAAGTATTAATTGCAAAAGTTTGTTGAATTTGAGACATCTTATTGTTTTTTTTTGTTTTCGACTATGCTTTGTATTTACTAAAAAAAACAACGGTGGGTAGTTTCACCAAATCATGCGTTTGATTGTTTACGATAAACATATGTTGTGGCTTTTTTCAAAAGGCTTGGTCAAATAAAACTCTATACTATTCATGTTGGTAATCTTACAAACGTTACATTTCAATGCATTGTGTGGTGAAAACTTAATTTACATTATTTGCAAATTTATTATTTGATAATAACTCAAAAGATAATAGAATTTTAGTCATTTTTTTATTTTGTAATCACTTTCAGTTTTATCAACATATGTCGCAGCTTTTTTCAAAAGCCTCAGTCAATACTATCTCTATATCAGGGATCATATTTTCCCGCAACATCAATCGGTCTGGATTTAAATGGGGAAAAAGTGTCCGAAAATGTATATCCCAAATCATGACAAATTACGTTAAAATATAAACAATTGATTTTGCCATTCATGAAGGTGGTATAATAAATGTACAAATTTAATTCCCTTTGGCATTTTTTTAACTGAACATACGAGTTTTCTCATTTGGTTCTATCATTTGCTATTTCATTGTTGTTTCGTGTGTTGTTTAATCTAAATCTATCGCTGTCAATATTATTAATCTGTCATTCTGTGTGATTTGAAATCACGCGTAACTTCCAGTCGTGGTTATTCAACAACAAACAATAAAGTACACGAATTATTTCGATTCTAACACGTTTTTTACTAAAGATTTATACAATGTATATTATTTTTCTTGTGTACTATTTTATGTGAATGTTCGTCCATAAAATAACTTTCGGCTGTTCTGTTGATCAGATCCGCGACTTTCATATATTTATTGCCGGATAATAACGCTGATGGAAAATGTATCGGCATATTTTGTTTAGTTACAGAGCGTGCTTTCAGGTCCGCCCATCTTTATTGCAGAATATCCGATTTTCTTCTTTTTTTATATGAAAGTTTACTGTTTCATGCATGAAATGCACAATGTCCACGTGGATAACATCGAGGTTTTCATCTTCCAAGTAACTGTCAACGATTTTATCGTGGACGAGTACACATTATGGACCAATTAATTAGTGTTCTTGGTAGAAGCCATTGAAATTATCGATTGATATTGACACGGGATTATTCACGCATGACTAATACACAACCGCGCGAATCTTCACTGCTTGGGGTCATAGTCCGCCTTATCACACCTAATCGAGATAAGAATGTAAAATAGGAAGTGTTAGCATGTGCACTGTGTAATCCATTTCATGACATTGGAATTTTAGCAAACAGAATCGGACCGACTGTTTGGGATTTTCAATCGGTCTTTCATGACCCCAATCGGTCTAGGACCGACAAAACCGAAAAAATATGATCCCTGCTCTATATTAATCTTGTAGGTATCTTTGCAAAGTTACATTTCAATGCATTGTGTGTTGCAATTTTTATTTGTATTATTTGCAAATTCATGATTTTGAATGAGCACAAAGACAATACAATTTTAGTTATCTTTTTTATTTTTTACCACTATCAGTTTGATCAACATATGTCGTGGCTCTTTTCGAAAGGCTCAGTCAATACTAGACCTATAGTTATCATGTTTGTATCTTTACAAACGTTACATTTCAATGCATTGTGTGGTGCAAATTTAATTTGCATTATTTGCAAAATCATAATTTTGTATTAGCTCAAAGATTATACAAATTTAGTTATTTTTTTTATTTTGTAATCACTATCAATTTAATAAATATGTCACAGCATTTTTCGAAAGGCTCATTCAATACTAGCCCTATAATAATCATGATGGTATCTTTACAAACGTTGCATTTCAATCTATTGTGTGGCGCAAATTTCATTTGCATTATTTGCAAAATCATAATTTTGTATAAGCTAAAAAAACATTACAATTTTAGTCATTTTTTTATAACCACTATTAATTTGATCAACATTATGTCGCAGCATTTTCGGAAAGGCTCAGTCAATACTAGCCCTTTATTAATCATGTTGGTTGACATTCATATTGTTTTATATTTTCAGTGCGCTGAAAAAAAGCAAAAGAGGGTCTCTTGCTAAGAGATATTACTATATTACTAAGATGATATTACTATATTCATGTCTACTAGATAAAGCAGTTACGACAACAAACTTCACAAACCTTCAGACTTGCCGAAGACAAAAGAAAATTCAGTATGAATTAGTTTTAAATATTCAATTGATCAAATTAAACTGTTGCATTTTTTCATAAATGAACACATTCCAGCAGTGAATATCTCTGCTTAACTCAAAAGTGACTGTTAGATCTTTGATCATGTTAATCAAAAATGTGTTCCCAAAACTCATTATAAATATAAATTATTCAAACTTGTTAAACAAGATAATTTGGTATTTAATTTTAATAAGCTTTTTGTGTATTGCTGTAGGCTTCGAATAAATCTTCTGCATCACCATGTCAGGAGGAATCTCAATATTTTGTTGTTGAAATAATAAATAGAAAATTGTTAGTATTATTATCAAATTTATGTTGTTCTATTTCACATTGCAAATGGTTACTTGTGCAAAATCTTTTACAAATATGTGATTTTTTTTACATGCTATTGAGTTTTTATAATATTTTCTTTAACTGAATGCTTATTACACTTAGTACACTTAGTTATTGTTACAAATACTCTTAAAATTAAATAATACCAAGGTTACCTATCATGCATGAACTAATGTGTATGTTTCAGTGATTTACTGATTTATACTGAGAAATAAAACATAAACGACTTTTATGAATTGCCTTGCCTTCAAATTCAATTGGTCTCTCCATTCAAAATTGAAAAACTTTGAATATTCTAATACTTATGGGAATTGACCAATAAGCAGACTGTTAATCCAGTATAATAAACCAGTCATTTGGGTTGTATTAATTCAAGAACATAATTCAAGTTTTCTTGTTTAAATTTCTTATATCATACAAACTCATTTAATTGTTTTAGATTTATGACTGGCCTAAACTTGCCATTTGGTTTTGGAACCAAAAAAAATTGAAATGAATTCTTCATCCTCATATTCTGAACATTCAATCACATGTCCATGCAACATTAATTTCTTGATCAACAAGACTTAAACAAATTTTGCCAGGTAATTTTGATTGTACTGGATCTGTTTCAAACTAATATGATACCCTTGAACTGTTTGTAACATCCTAACTTTTGCGATATTGACGATAGCAACTTGATATTTTGGCATGCATATATATCTCGAGAAGCTGCACATTTTGAGTGGTGAAAGGTAAATGTCATCTTTCAATGTCAAAGGTCAAATATATGGCTTCAAAGCAGCGCAGAAGAGGACGCAGCATTTTTAACAAAAAATGAAGTTTTTAATATTTTAACCAGTTTTTGTGTTGATATTAACATTATATTGCTATATTTTATCAAAAAGAACTTTATCATGACTATTCTTTATGAGTTTTGTGAATTAATAATGAATAAATGCTAAAAAAATCTTGCTTTGTATTCGAATTAGTGAAAAATCTTGTGGCTGCAATTCTGTGTTGAAAACGGGATAAAACCCCAATAACAACAAAATCTTGTACAGAGTAAAGAATATTACAGATTGTTAAATAAAAACAGATCTTTAAAAAGTAATTTTATTTCAAAAGAACAACTTCTATGATCATTATCGGAAGAATATGAAAATATCTACTTAAATATGGACCATATGATAATAGTTTCTTGACCACTAAATTTATTAAATAAAATATAAACAAGGGCTGTTTGGCAGCCATTGTGTGAATACGTTTTTTGTCACTGTGACCTTGACCTTTGACCTAGTAACCTGAAAATCAATAGGGGTCATCTTCGAGTCACGATCAATGTACCTATGAAGTGTCATGATCCTAGGCAAAAACGTTGTTGAGTTATCATCCAAAAATCATTTTACTATTTTGGGTCACCGTGACCTTGACCTTCGACCTTGTGACCTCAAAATCAATAGGAGTCATCTAGCTGCTAGTCATGATCAATCTACCTATGAAGTTTCATGATCCTAGGCTTATGCGTTCTTGAGTTATCATCCGAAAACAATTTTACAATTTCAGGTCACCGTGACCTTGACCTTTGACCTAGTGACCTCAAAATCAATAGGGGTCATCTGCTAGTCATGATCACTCTACCCATGAAGTTTCATGATACTAGGCATATGCGTTCTTGAGTTATCATCCGGAAACCATTTTACTATTTCGGGTCACCGTGACCTTGACCTTTGACCTAGTGACCTCAAAATCAATAGGGGTCATCTGCGAGTCATGATCAATCTACCCATGAAGTTTCATGATCCTAGGTGTATGCGTTCATGAGTTATCATCCGGAAACCATTTTACTATTTCGGGTCACCTTGACCTTTGATCTAGTGACCTCAAAATAAATAGGGGTCATCTGCGAGTAATGATCAATGTACCTATGAAGTTTCATGATCCTAGGCCCAAGCGTTCTTGAGTTATCATCTGACAACCACCTGGTGGACGGACCGACAGACCGACCGACCGACAGACAGACCGACCGACCGACAGACCGACATGAGCGAAGCAATATACCCCCTCTTCTTCGAAGGGGGGCATAAAAATACAATCACAATGTTTTATAACATTATCAAAATTCAATTGAATAGAAAATAAAATGATTAGTATTCACCATTATTAAGAAAATGTAACAATAGAAACAAAGCAATATACCCCCTCTTCTTCGAATGGGGGCATAATAACCACAACATAATGAGTGCAGATTTGTATAGGTAAGAAAAGAATAAGGACATTATAGGTACGGTATGGGAGACAACCCCACTGCCTGTTTTAGCAGACGACCCCTGCCATTCTCCTAGCAGAGTTGTCGTTCGTGCCTGCCTCAACATACATGTGAATGTGATGAACAGCTGTGTCTTGGTACACTGCAGAGGGGTTTATATGACTCATAGTGTTTTACAGTTTGAACAACGAGATTGGCCAGTCTGGTGTTTATCATTGAAATCTGTACATATTGGCTGCTTTCAGGGAAAACGGGGCTTAATGCATTTCAAATAAGATTAGCCTGTGCTAATGCGCACAAGCTAATCAAAGACGACATTTTACAACAGCGAACACGTACAGTGCTTTCAGCGCTTTGAATTTTAGAGTAAACATACCATGGTTTGTGTGCTGTTTTCTGCAGTAATTACAGAACACATATTTCATATCAAGGTTCCCGTCCTTCGCTGGATTAGTAGGATCTATTAGTTTGACACTAACATCGTATCAAACTTCAGATTTTGACTTAGATTTTTTAGAAAAGTGAACAAATTCTTCACGGATCGACATCTTTAATTAATTACCTATACACATCCGTATTATGATTGCTGATTGGTTTAAAAGGTTTGTTTTATCCAATAAAAAGCTTGTTTCAGTTGAGCAGGCCTAGTAAAAAATTATCGAATGATCAGTACGGTTCGTCGACTCGAATTTTTTATCGTCATCGTCACTGCAGCAGCAATTCGTCGACGACGCATTGACGATCTGATTAATTAACTCACCACTAATTATTAGGCTTTGTAACCTTGGAGGCTAACTTTTGGGGGGCCCTAGAAGGGGAACGATTGTCCGCCGATTTATGAGTAGGAATATCCTCGGTTTCAAACCCAGAAAATTTTTCCACATCAGATTGCAAAATAGATAGGACATCGTCCTTATCTCTTTTATATTTGCTTGACATCGTCAAGCAATTTGGCAATGAAAATGGCACGTGGTTATACGCAACAAACTATTAGAAATGTATGGAAACAAGTAGCCTATGCACGTGCTGTAGTTTATCAAAATGAAATAATAAAATATTTTTCAATAGCTTTCTGTTAGAGATAGAGAGAGATTGAGAGAGTGAGAGATAGAGGGAGAATGTGAGAGAGAGACAGAGAGAGAGACAGAGAGAGAGAGACAGAGAGAGAGAGAGAGAGACACACACAAAGAGACAGAGAGAGACAGAGAGACAGAGAGAGAGAGGCAATATTTTTTACCTCAGAGGCAAGATCTGAACAATCTTACTACAGGACCACCAAACAATGTTAAACACTGAAATCAAACCCATGACTGTTATGGATTCAGAGAAGATTTCAATAGTCATTTACTAAATCTATAAATATACATCCTTTGACCCTTAGGGCATAATTTCAACAAACTTGGTAGAAGATCAAGTCTAGTTCAGCTTACTATCCAAAGCAACAGAAATACGGTAAGAAAATCAATATGGTTTGCATAGATTTCCTTGTGCAGCATGAGGAAACAACATCTGCATATGGTACAGAAGTGTCAGAGCATCATGAATAAATTATGTGCGACCTTGTTGCAAACGATCTAAAATGGCAATTTGGAACATTTTAAATTAATTTCATAAACCATTTCCAAAAATTAGAACGAAAGTGTGGTCTTAAAATTACATAGTATTTCATACTTTTAACAAAAAAATCGGGGAAAATGTGTTTGTTAAAATACTATAAATCAAAATTGACAACTTAACTTATTTCTCATTTAAATTGTGACAAAGTTCATTGATATTTACACTCTTATATGTGCCAAAGTATTTCAGCAATACCTGTGATTTTTGAAGGCACACTTTGTGCAGCACAGCTGACGGTGGTCATCACATAACATTTCAATTGTGTCGTCCTTGTGCGCTTCACACTTTAATAGAAATTGCTCCAACTTTTTCGAAAGTGGCCATTTTTTCATGTCATTCCTTCCATAAGTTGAATGTTTTGGGGACCACTTATCATGCAACTGAATACATTTCCCACAATAAAGTTTCAAACATGTTTTGCAGTAAAAATCTGCATTTGCTTGCTTTTCGCATGACGAACAAATAAAATCCTTAACTTCATCAGAGCCTATGGCAAGAGAAGCGATATTAATTGCTGCCATTTTAATAAATGTCTTAGCAAACAAAACGTAACAATTTGTTTTTAGGCAAATTCTTAATGTTAAAGTATATCTGTAAATTGAAATAAATAGTCCAGAAAATACAAAAATTAACTGTTTGTGTATTTAAACAGTCAAGCGATCACGAATTCTGTCCTGATTAGAAATCAAGATGAACCTCAATTGTTTGAACTGAACATAAACCAACTTAACTGTCAAATGACGTTCAATGGTCTCATAGCAGTGAACACTGTTACTTTAATTGGACTATTGGGTCACGTGAATATTGAATATACAGTTAAACCTAGATATTAAAACCACTGTTGGGACTTTTTAAAAGTGGTCTAAACAGCAAGGTAGTCTTAATTGCTGAGTTTCCTTGATGGACCGATACTACACATGGTTCAATATTCAATGAATGTTAATCTGTTTGCATGAACTTTAGCATAGCTTAAACAGGACAGTTTCTCATAAAGAACAATTTCTAAAGTGAGCGTACATTTTTCATTGGTTAATGCTGATACAAAGAGTCACTGATTCAGCCGACACAACAATACATAAGTAGAAAATAATGAAACAAAATTGGAACATCTTTTATGAACAAGTTTTGTTGTCACAATATTGTTAATAGGTTATCAGCTGTATACAAATTTTATAAAACAGATTAATGTTCAACTATAAAAAAAGCAAACAGAGCCGATTTGAATAACAGTATGGCATACACTCCATTTTTATATCAATCATCAACAAAACAATCTTACACAATAATCATAACTGTAAACTATTGGCCGTCTTTAATCTTTAAAGTGTGTACCAAACAATAACCAATTGACACATACATTGTTCGATCATATTAATAAATTTTCAATCAAGAATTAAGGAATCACAACAAAAACAAGGGCCGAAAAATCTAACAACTCACAGTAAATGCAATACTGTTGTTGTTAATTAGGTCACAATGACGTCGTATACAATTCCTATTAAACCACAACCCCAAATTTAGTAAGGTGTGAAAGTAACTAGTTGCTTGGTAGGTGTCAATTAAGATAAAACATTTTGATTGGTACTTATTAAAGTGGTCATAAAAGATGTTAGCGGGTTGGTTGAATAAGTGAGTGTATCGACCATTTAAATATAGAAGGAACAATATGGGGTTTAAAATGGTTGTCAACATAGCCAGTTGATGGTTATGATGGGTGGTCCTTTTGAGAGTTTGTACTGTATTATCTGTCAAACTGTGGCAAGGAAGATACAAAGTTGACATTTAGATAATGTTAAACAGATTGATGAGCAAGACCAAATGGAGTGAGTTTTAGTGTATATTGATACATGGACTGAAATTTATGTTTAAGTGACGGAGACTAAATGTCTAACACAGATTAAAAGAAATGTTGCTTAAGCAAAGAACTGTTTTTAAATGTTATGTTTAGTAATTTAACTACAAAGTGTAATCTTACCTATGAAAACCTTATGCCAATTGGAACAAATGTACCCAATATAGGACATCGTTCAAGTTTAAACACATATGAACTGAACAATATTAAGATTTTATTTTCTTTGTTTTCATTTTGTGTATATTAAGATAAATGATAAAGATGTTAAGAGATTATGTTAAGAGCAAAGAACTGTTTTTAAATGTTATGTTTAGTAATTTAAATACAAAGTGTAATCTTACCTATGAAAACCTTATGCCAATTGGAACAAATGTACCCAATATAGGACATCGTTCAAGTTTAAACACATATGAACTGAACAATATTAAGATTTTATTTTCTTTGTTTTCATTTTGTGTATATTAAGATAAATGATAAAGATGTTAAGAGATTATGTTATAGACACATTAAATGACACCACATCTGTGTGATGCAATATTTAATACATTTGAATGAGCCTGTCTAGCTAATGTATTAAAAACACACTAGTTTTCTTTTTTTAAGCAGGGTGCATGTAAGCCTGAATAGTATTCAAAAGGTCTTCTAAATATGCTACTTACAATAATTCAGACAATGTATATCAATTTAAAGAATACAAAGACTGATCATAATTATTTGGCTAGCAGAAATGTCATTTTTTCCAAGAGATTGGCTAAAGTTACAACTTGTCATTTTCTTACCATTACCACTTTCACCTTTTATCTAATTATTTAATGATTCTAGAAGTAACAAGAGATGTGTTTGTCAGAAACACAATGTCCCCTAATGTGCCACTTTTTAACTTTGACCTTGAAAGATGACCTTGACATTGACCTTTCACCACTAAAAATGTGCAGCTCCATGAGATACACATGAATGCCAAATATCAAGTTGCTATGTTCAATATTTCAAAAGTTATTGCAAAACTTTAATGTGAGTTTAAAATTTGTGTTTTTTTACCTTTGACCTTGAAGGATGACCTTGACCTTTCACCACTCAAAATGTGCAGCTCCATGAGATACACATGCATACCAAATATCAAGTTGCTATGTTCAATATTTCAAAAGTTATTGCAAAACTTTAATGTAAGGTTAAAGTTTTGATGACAGAATGACGTAATGACGGAATGACAGACAGACAGGCCAAACACAATATACCCCCCGATCTTTCGATCCAGGGGCATAAAAACACCATCTAGTCTTTTTCTTTGTCGTTTTGGGTAAAGCACACAAC
This sequence comes from Dreissena polymorpha, assembly GCF_020536995.1. Lineage (NCBI taxonomy): Eukaryota > Metazoa > Mollusca > Bivalvia > Myida > Dreissenidae > Dreissena > Dreissena polymorpha. Next base: position 202,893,058 of record NC_068355.1, read on the forward strand.
ATATATATTTATACTGTTGAGTGTCTCTATATTTTAGCTTGATTGCTGAAAAGCCAAAAGCTTAATAAAGACACTCTAAGGTCTGTTTTCTGTAAAGAACCTGTGCTTGGTGTCTTTGGAAGAAGCTGCCAAAATGAAGTATGACCCAAGAATGTCTGGTTGCTAGGGGAATACCACATCCCATGTAATAGTGCCACCTGTTGCTGTTTACCACCTAATTTGAGTTTGTACCCAAGCAACCTCCAATCGGCACACACATTAACTGGCAGTAAGGTAAGATTAACATCTGAATTTAAATACATTGAGAAAACAAAGATGTGATACTCACAAACTTCAAGTGTCATTTGTGACTTTGACCTGAGCACCAAACATAAAACCCCTGACCCTTGCAGAAAAATTATCAATAATTACTATACAAGTTATTTAAAATATGTTTTGATCTCTGGAGCGTGGTAAGTGTTGACCCAATGGGCATGATTTCAACAGCTTTAGTAGAGGCCTACTATAAGACGTTACATGCAAAACAACAAGCCACAGGGCTCTAATTTTTCAGAAAAGAATATTTTCAACGTTTTCACTACATACACATAATAAAACAGGTTGCCCCGAGGGAAGGGATCATTTTAACCCCAGACGCATGATTTTAACAAAGTTGTTAGAGGACCACTATACCATGTTCAACAACAAATATATAATCCAAGCCTTAATGTTTGAGTGAAAAGTATCATTTTTTTTTTAAATATTTAAGTCTATATAAATTTATTCACCGTTGGGCATGGCCAGTCTTTACTTATGGAAAGATTTTTGAAGAAACTTGGTACACAATACAATGATACAGGCCAAAAGCCATAATCCTTTGCCTTAAGAGTTTCAAAGAATAATTGTTTAAGTGTTTGCTCTATACTTGTACATGTAAGACAAGGAAGTGATCCTCAGTGAAATGCCAATGTTCAAACAAAACTAATTATCAACAATAATGATTTCTATATACTCCCTCGATGAACCACGTTCACCTTAAGTCGTATTTTGGAACGGACAGAAGCAATGTTAAATGTGGTGGCGGTGGTTGTGGTCGGTGGTAGTGTTGGTGGTGGGTGGTGGTGTTGATAGGTGTTGGTGGTGGTGGTGGGTTGTGGTGGTGGCGGTGGGTGGTGGTGATGGGTAGCAGTGGTGGCGGTATGTGGTAGTGGTGGTGGGTGTTGGTGGTGGTGGGTGGTGGTGGTGGTGTGTGTTGGTGGTGGGTGGCAGTGGTGGTGGGTGGTGGTGATGGATGGTGGTGGGTGTAGGTTGGTAGGTGGTGGGTGGCAGTTGTGACAGTGGGTGGCTGTTGTGGTAGGTGGTGGTGGTGGGTGGTGGTGGTGGGTGGTGGTGGTGGGTGGCAGTGGTGGTGGTAGCGGTGAGTGGCAGTGGTGGAGGGTGCTGGTGGTGGTGGGTGGTGGTGGTGGGTGGTGGTTAGTGGTGGGTGTTGTTGTTGTTGGTGGTGGTGAGTGGTGATGGTGGGTGGTGGTGGTGGTTGGTGATGGCGGTGGTGATGGTGGGTGGTAGTGTTGGTGGGTGGTGGTTAGTGGTGGGTAGTGGTGGTGATGAGTGATGGCAGTTGTGGAGGGTGGTGGTGGTGGAAGCAGTGAGTGGCAGTGGTGGTGGGTGGTGGTTAGTGGTGGGTGGTGTTAGTGGTTGGTGATGGTGGTGGTGAGTGGTGGTGAGTGGTGGTTAGTGGTGGGTGGTGTTGGTGGTTGGTGATGGCGGTGGTGGTGGGTGGTGGTTAGTGGTGGGTGGTGGTGGTGGGTGATGGCAGTTGTGGTGGGTGGTGGTGGTAGCGGTGAGTGGCAGTGGCGGTGGGTGGTGGTGGTGGGTGGTGGTGGTGGGTGGTGGTTAGTGGTGGGTGGTGTTGTTAATGGTTGGTGATGGCGGTGGTGGTGGTGATGGTGGGTGGTGGTGGTATGTCAAAATCACAATACTGTCACAAAGACATATTTGGACTTGTTAACTTTGGTTTAAAATCACAATAAAATGTTTAAAAGATGAACAGAATTTAATTATTGGATAAACAACTTGCATACATTATGATCTGATTGTTTGTTAACAGTTTGTATGATTTATATTTATAATCATTCTGCCATTTTAATCCATGCCATATGTGTTGATCATGACTTTCTTAGACTAAAGAAATTGTTATTCACAGATTAAAATTAGTTAGTACATGTCAAGATAGGAAATTGTATATAAGAATTGAAATGTATACATTTGGGGGGGAGAAACTTGCGGAACTCCGTAATAGAACATTGTAAAGTTATTTGTACATTTTGTTATTAAATATATTGTTATAACTTTATTCTGTGTTTGAGCTAATTCCCTTAAAGAAGTTTATTCACAAGGACCAGGAATTTCCTTTGTGAAAATACTGTACGAAGAGTGTTTTAAATGTAACTTAGCTGATTCAATCATATATTTAAGTTAACTTAATTTAAGACAAATGTTTAAAGTCAACAATCTGATCAAAGATGACGATAACCCTTACTGTACTATCAATGTTCTAATATTTTACCTGTCTACATGTATTCATGTTACTTGATTTAACAACATGAGATAATGCATATCATTAAGTGAAGTGAATGTAAGATAATTTAACTAGCATCTCACGTTAGTTGTTGATTTTGACATTTTTAGAACATGGTATTCTTGAACCATTTGTACTTTGTCCTTATGCATGAATACAGATACCGTAATGAGGTTGCAAAATATTTGTCCAGGAATCATTTAATACTATTGTGCCTGTAATTTCAATCTTTGGATTGATTGCATTTCACATTAATTTGACACAATGACACCAGGAATAAAATATAACTAGTCATGACAAGTAGTTTTTACAATTAAAGTTATATTGTACCAATATTAACTGAACAATGGCTGCAAATATGTTTTATTTATGTTAATGTTTTAGCCTAATATTATGTTAATTTCATGTTATTTCTGACTTAAACACACTGCATTAACCATTTGACAAGACATTGGGCTAAATATATTAATGCAATCTAATTGACTCCATTTTGTAATGAAATACCTTATATTGTAATTTATACCACTACTTATAAGTATATAATTTCCAATAAAAACAATGTTAACCCTTTACCACTTAGATACGTATTTCAATGCATTTGTAGTCCCTTAGAAATGTTAAATCTAATTAAATGCCTTTCTTACTAGATCCAAGTTTAAAAGCTTCATTTCCAATCCTTAGTTACTGATGAGCAGCAAATAGCATAAACCCTGAACAATCTGCGAGTTACTGGCTGTTCTGGTTTTATGCTTTTTACAAATAGCAATGTTCACTTCTCTTTAAGTGGGAAAGGGTTAGATAAAAGGTATGGTTAAATAGAAAATATAATTAAATATTTTGTGTATATTAGTATTTGCATATAAATTCAAACTGTTTAATCAGACTACTATTAACCCTGACATGAAATGTTTAAGGTTCATTGCAATGATATGGAATTTGTAATATGTGATGCTTCTTTCTCAAATCTTGTTCACATGAGGGTATTTACTTGGTATTTGTATTTATTTTATCCCCAGACAGTTTTTGTTATTTTGCTCATGTGCATATTTCATCAGTGTGTAATTAAATTGCAATTAAACTGAATTTAAATTTTTTGTAATTGTATTTTTAATCTGATAAATGCTATGTTTTTAATGTTATTGTTTATGTGTATTTACATGCGTGTACAAGTGATTAATTCTGGACTAAATATGAGGTTCAGCAAACCATCTAAGAAGAAAACTCAATAGACAGAGGCTTTTCATGTTTCTTAGAATATACTGTTATTCCTATCATGTACAAGATAAGAATTGTGTTTAATATGTTTATGATATGTATCCTAACTGCAAATTTATTAAAATCCCCATTAAAGCTGTATTAAACACAGTACCCGCGCACAAATTTTTATTTTGAAATTTGAAGAAAAAAAAATGCGCGCTATACATGGTAAAATACGGTTCTATAATGCAGAGTTTAATATAAAGAAGCGTGCTTGGGCAATCCCTGAAATAGTTATGTGTGGTATGAACATTACGTATGTAAACGCTTATATTATTTAAATCATGTCACAAACAGTACCAACCTAACAATGCATGAAAAAGGGCATGGTAATTTTGGCAGTCATGGTCTGGGCCATATGTTTCCATCCACTTCTGCTGTCATGGAATGAGGCAGTTCTGACCTGCTTACAAGTGTATGCTATTAAGGAGCTCATTTTCTAATATTTAAAGTGCAACTATGCATTTTACATATTTAATTGCAAAACACACCACATGTTGAGAATTTATCATTAAGTACCTGTATAATTGTATGCATTTATTTCCTTAATAAATTTTAAAATATTGGATTATAGATATATATAATCCGACTCTGCAAAACTTTTATGCTTACATTTTATGGTCAGTTGCTCAGCATAAGTGTTAAGGCGCGAAGAAACAAAAACATGTAATGAGTATCTAATACTTGCTTTTAACGCAGAAGTCACTTTCATGTATCATGCTTTTTCAAGAGTGCTTTTGAATGCTCTTGATTTCATTTGAAAAATATACTTTCATAAAAGAATCTCTTGATTAAAAGAAAACATTCCCATTAGTTGACTCCAACAAATCTGCATCAAATTTGTTTATCATGATTGTTTTGTGGCACGTATTTATTGGTATTTGATTTTTTCTTCCTAATATAAATGTCACACTTTTCTATTACAGGCTGCTTTAAGTCATAGACGCAGCTATTGCAACACATCGATTTGTTTACAGAAATTTCTAACAGAGTTATTGAAAAATTCAATGTAAAATACTACTGGGAACTGTGTAATACTTGTCAAAACAAGATGAGTTTGTGAAACACAATGTCCCCCATATGACGTTTGACCTTGAAGGATGACCTTGACTGTGACCCTTCACCACTCAAAATGTGCAGCTCCATGAGATACACATGCTTGTCAAATATAAAATTGCTAGCTTCAATATTGCAGAAGTTACATTACATGAGCAATTTTGACCCATATATTTGACCTAGAAGGATGACCTTGACCTTTCACCACTCAAAATGTGCAGCTCCATGAGATACACATGCATGCCAAATATTAAGTTGCTATCTTCAATATTGCAAAAGTATTCATAAAATAAGCGATTTGGGCCAAATATATTTGACCTCTGACCTTGAAGAATGACCGTGACCTTGACCTTTCACCACTCAAAATGTGCAGCTCCATAGGTTACACATTCATGCCAAATATCAAGTTGCTATCTTCAATATTGCAAAAGTATTCATAAAATGAGCAATTTTGGCTACATATATTTGACCTCTGACCTTGAAGGATGACCTTGACCTTTCACTACTCAAAATGTGCAGTTCCATGAGATACACATGCATTCCAAATATCATGTTGCAATATTCAATATAGCAAAAGTTATTGAAAATGTTAAAGTTGGCGCAAACCAACCAACCAACCAACAGACCGACCAACCAACAGACCAACAGACAGGGCAAAAGCAATTTGTCCCCCACTACTATAACTTTTGATATTTACATCATTCTAAGCACAGCATTGATAAATAATTAATGACCAGTAAAACTTACGCATGACAGTGTTAAAAAATAATGTTATATTTGTCACTGTATAATCATGCTTATCAACAAAAATAGAATTCCCTTATTATCCCTTATTATCATAAAAGCCCGATAAAACAAGAGCTGTCTTTAAGAAGACACAATGCCCCCTACTGCGCTTTGAAGCCGCACATCAGCTATTTTAGAAACAATGTTACATTTTGAATGTTAAGGTCACAGTGACCTTGACCTTTGACCTAGTTACCTCAAACCATGTTTGATTGTAGATCTCAATGAGATGCATGCACATTTTAAGTTTAATGAACATAGAACCAAGATTTTTCATTTTATCATCAAGGCTAAAGTTTTGGGACATAATGACAGGCAGACAGGCCAAAACCAATATTCCCCCTATCATTCGATCCGCGGGCATTACTAATATTCACCTTTCCCTTACTATCATAAAAGCCAGCTTAAAGAACTTGCCAATACATTTTGTATAATGAATTATACAAGTGATTTTAATATTATATTTACTGAGTTTCAACTCATATAACTGGTTTTGGAGATGAACAACATGTAACTTATTAAAAAAATAATATTTTTGGAAACCTTCAATAAGAATTGTTTAGGTCCCATTTGGGAAAACATATATATTTATTCCATTGGGAATGGGTCCCCTCGCATTTGCTCGTAAATGTTTGGATATCGTAGCTGGAAATTTACATGGAATAAATTGTTGCACAAAAAATAAAAGCGACTATGATGTATCTCGTTACATATATATTACCATACCACATCTAGCATTGAAATGTTAATTGGCTACTACTATAAGGAGCACTGAGTTTTGTATGTGTTAACTTAATTTTATGAAATATGTTGCAAAATATTCGTTGATTTTGAGTATTTACTCTACTTTATTTTTTATCTTGCTTGACCGTAGTATTGCTGAAATGGGATTTATCTTAATTTTACATGTATACTGACCGCATACACCACAATCAAATCAGAGCTTGTTAAATCACAGTACAAAGACATTTTATACGTAACTAAGCTGATAAATTCAATCCCATATTGTAGTCATCCTAGTTTGAGATAAATATTTAACGTCAACAATCTGAACTAAGATGTTTCTACGATTATGAGGACCATAACCCAAAATGTCCTGTGGATGTTCTAAAAATGTTAACCTGTTTATTCATGTCAGGTGGTTTAACAGGAGATCGTTTACAAAGGTGAAGTGAATGTAAGATAATTTAAATAGTATCAGACTTTATCAAATGGTTTTCCATTTATAGAACAGGGGGTGATTAAACAATTTGTACTTTGCGCTTACATATGATATACAGATAAAGGTTGCACAATTTTAGTACAAAAAGCAGTTAATAATATTGTACATGTGTATCAAAGCTTTGGGTTGATATGTATGACACACTGGGCACAGTTAAACCACTATACTAAAATAGAACACACTTAATAATTCTTACAAATTCAAATATATTGTCAAAATATTTACTGAAACATGACCGCAATCTTTTTTGCTCACATTCATGTTTACCGGTAAACATACTATAATGTTTGTTTCATGTTTTGCTGAATAAAACACACTGCATTTACCATTTAACAATACTTTGTGGTGAAAATAGTAATGCAATTTCATTGACAGGAATTTATGTGTGAATAACGTTCCAGTCTTCGAAAAACTAGTCAACTTTGTACAGGACAGTAAGGTTCAGAAAACTGTGTACATAACCTACCTGCTACAGAATATAGTTGTAAAATAATCTGGTTTCATTGCTGTTATCAAAGTCATGACGGTGCAATTGACAACGATAATAAATAGAAATTACAATTGCAACTAAAGCTTTGTCACAGACATGACGTATAACCGCACATGCTGCATTGACACAGACTATTTTGCATTCTGTCTTCACAAAACAAGAGAGTCTAATTTATGGCAATTTTTAAGAATTATTATGCCATTATCATTTATGGCCATTCTGACCTTCGAACTCTTGAATTCTTTCACATGCTGGCCCATCCAATGACTGTGAACAAAATAAATGTACAGTCATTTTAAAATCTCACAATCAATGACATAGATATGGCCTGGACAAGATTTTGTATGGCCATTTTTGACCTTTGAACTCAAAGTGTGACCTTGGCTTGGATATATAGACATAATTCTTTCGTGTGACTCACCGTCCAATGATGGTGAACGAATGATTTTAAAATCTCACAATGAACGACATAGTTATGGCCTGGACAAGCTCATTTATGGCTATTTTTGACCTTTGAACTCAAAGTGTGACCTTGACCTTGGAGATATCAACGTAATTCTTTCGCGCGACACACCGTCCAAAGATTGTGAACACATGTGCCAAATGATTTTAAAATCTCACAATAAATGACAAAGTTATGGCCCGGACAAGCATTTGACCTTTGAACCCAACTTGTGACCTTGACCTTTGAGATATTGTCATACTTCTTTCACGCGACACACCGTCCCATGATGGTGAACAAATGTATCAAGTCATTTTAAAATCTAACAATAAATGACATAGTTATGGTCCGGACAAACTTTCTGTTTAAAACGCACTTAGTGACCCCGTGACCTAGTTTTTGACACGGCATGACCCATATTAAAACTTGACCTAGACATCATCTAGATACAACTTCTGACCAAGATTGGTGAAGATCGAATGAAATTTTCGGGACAGACAGACCGACAGACAGACAGACCGACAAAGTGACACCTATATAGCCCCCATTACCTGGGGGTATAAAAAAACAGCAAAAATAAGTTTGCTGGTGAATAAGGTGTGAATGATTTTTTGCGTTTTTTTTTTCTTTGAATGAGAACGGTACAGTTACACCGTACTATGAGTTTATGACTGCGATTGTATGTTGGTGTTCATAAGTCAAACCTGAGAACAGCGGTCAGTCAAGGGAAATGACCAAAGTGGTCGTAGTCAACAGGTGACTGTTGTTTTCGGATCACACTTTTTAGATGGTTGTTTAGTTGGTAGTATTTCTACGTTGTTACACCACACAGTTGTTTGCAATACATTGTAAAACAAAGGCTCATTGCCGATAACTAAGCATTATAAACAACATAATTTATTTACTTTGAATAATACAGAATAATATCTTATCTAGTTTGACAATTATCGGCAGACACTTGTCGATATACAGACAAAATTTGCATGGGAACTTCCATTTTTTTTCAGCATAATTGCCTTCAAATTGTTAATTTAACAACCCTTTGACATTGTTTGCACATCTGATCTTATTATACAATAGCTGATTTTTGTTTATAGATAGACATATATAGACTTTTCAAAGTTCTATAAAAGTTCACACATGTTCCATCCAAGTAAACAAGCAGAACCAATAAAGATCACCACAGATAATAACTGTGTGTATAGCTTGGAAATTTGATAGATCAGGAATCCCTCCTTTGTTGATTTCTGTAAACCAAAACTGTCAGTTTTGCTGGATAGAATGGCTTGTATGATGCTCAGCTCTTGCCTTCGGCTTCGCAGAACAGCTTCTAAAAACGGAAAACCAACAAATATCTTAAAAATTGATCAATAATGCAGACAATTTATAAATGTCTTGTTTTTTGTTGATTTCGAATCTGGAAGATTTTTTACGTAAGATTGTAGTACGAAAATCCAACGGTATCGGATTTTGTGGTTTTAGGCCTAAACTAATTATAGTGATATGTAACCTTTCGGGATATCGGTAAAGTGCGAGCAGACGAGGTGTAAATACGTTAAAAATTAAAGCTAAAAGACTAAACAGTTAGATCGGAATATCTTTAAATTTTGTGAATAAATGTGTTTCTGGTGGATAACAACGACAACTTACCAGAATATTGCTCATAATCACACGTAAAACGTCTTTCTGAGACATTGTGTACACACCGGTCTTACTCACAATAACGAAGTGACGTCACCATCTATGCATAGAATGCTTTCTGAGAGCGAATGAAAATGCGTCACATATTCTGACAAATAAACAGTAGGGTGTCGTTATTGAAATACCGCGAGAATACTGGAAGAATAGAGATGCCAACTATAATGTTTAAAACAAATACTTTTTTAACAAGCGTTTGTGATTTGTCAGGATAATAATAACAATAAGATATCGAAAAGATCAAAGCAAATAAATTCGACAGAAATCTAAGATTCGGCAATATATTTAAGACGGGTTATGTTCACTTAAATTGTGTTTGGTAAAGACTGTAACTATATGTAGTGAACCAGTCTTCGGCTTATACTCACTGAAGAAGAGCATTCAGGGGAGATAATTGAGTAATGACTTAATTCTGGAACGGTTACGAAGAAAAACAAATAATGCGAGAATATTTAGTGCGATTCGCTACACAATTATGATGTCATTGATATAACTTTTCCTGAGGTATGTATTTACATGTGATTTAGCATATGTCAAAGTGTTTTTGATTTGTTCAAGGCCATAAATAGCATCGCGAAAATATATGTCGCGTGGCAAATTTTTTTGAGACGTATCCATATGTGGTATTCTTATGTAATTTTATGTCTAAATTCCCATATGTATGAACGGTCAACGCCCAACATACGAGGACTAAAAACTTTAATTGAAAAATGTGTGTATGCTATGTATTTGAATCATTGTGTGTTGTAAGGAATACGGACAAAACCCCTCCCGGATAAAAACCCTCCCGTCATTTTCATAGGGGGCGGACAAAAACCCTATCATGCAAAAACGGGGCCGGACGAAAACCCTCCCATGAAAAACCAGAGGCGGACGAAAACCATCCTGTAAAAAAACGGGGCGGACAAAACCCCTCCCGTGAAAGCAAGTAAACACAGACAAAGGTAATTGTTTCACACAGTTACTCCGAAAAGAAGAAAATGTGTATTGATTTACTGTAAATGTAAGGGAATTTAAATTTAGATTGAATGCAATATGATACAGAGCAACGCTTAATCGTGTCATACGCGCATTCATGCAAAAAAATGTTCTTTTCGTGAACTTCCTGAAAACCTTGCGAAAATGAAAGTGAAATTCCGTTAACAACTAACGTTGCGTTTGCATGTAACTACATTGTCTGAATTGCTTATTTAAATTATTGACGTCAAACGGTTGTAAAATAACAAAAGTTCAATTCGGAAATATTACAACTAGTCAATATATAGTGTAATGTTACCTAACTAAAGTGAAGTAACTATTACAAAAAATAAATATCTCCAATAACCGACAACATTAAAAAAAATGTCGGAAATGACATTCGGAAATGACCGATTTCGGATTAAAAATTAATAAATAATCGTTGGTACTTGAATTCGTGGCTCATATTTCAAGCGAGGGTTTTTGTCCGGTCCCGTTTTTTCATGGGAGGGTTTTCGTCCGACCCCTTTTTTTCATGGGAGGGTTTTCGTCCGACCCCTTTTTTCATGGGAGGGTTTTTGTCCGTCCCCTATAAAACTGACGGGAGGGTTTTTATCCGGGAGGGGTTTTGTCTGGCATTCGTGTTGTAAACCAGATTCTTGCAATGAACAAAGCCATTCCAAGATTGATGTCTTCCAACTTTACATAAAGCTGTTAACTTGTCTATAATTATGCCTTTTTACCTGAATAACGCAAATGTAAAAATAATGACTGTCATCAGGTTGTAAAACAAATGTAATAGGTCAATTGATTATCAAGTACATACACATGTTCTAACGGCTCACTAATAAATAAGTAAATTGAACTACATTTAATATCTTATTGTAAACTTTCTACTTGTGAGCGATAGCGAGCAACTAATTAATTAATATAACAGCGCAGAATGATCATGCAATAATTATTGTACATAACGTGTAAACATTATTTAACTAATTGCATGAGCAGAATATTTATTAAAACTTACAAGCAATTATATTCCAGGCCCGAATACACTACCACTATTCAAATTCTATATTGTTGCCATATACATGTAGCACTGTGTAAATTGAAAGTTGCATAGTGTTTCGTCATTGGTCGGTTATAAATACCTTGTTTCTCTACATGGTATTTGATTTAGACGAAACTTAAATAATTTGGTAATTTACGAGAAATATGATATAATTTTTCCATTTAAACTTTGATCTTACCGTGTGTGATTATTGACGTTATTAATTATCTAATGACTTATTTTTGCATTTCATTAAGAACTATAATTTGTAGCCCTTTTGTTAACAGTGTTTAGCAAAATATTCGCGCCTTAAGACACGGAAAATTGTTTAAGTAACACTTTCATTTAAAGGTTAAATGTAATCGGTAGATTACGTCTAATTATTTGGACTAAATTATGTTATACTTATTTATTTTCTGTTTCAGGCTCAAATGCGGATAACTCGTGTTACTCGCGTTACTTTCCGAGCGTTGTACATACATTCACAATGCTTGATAAGCCGGAAATACATGACTGTTCTATTTTTAAGTATATGTTATTATGACATTGTGTTGTATAATATGTTCTTATAACATCATTGCCTATATATTAAAGCCATTAAACATTGTGTTTGTTTTGTTGAAAAAACGAGTATATCAATGTAGCACTTAGCGTTCGCAGAGTTCAATAAATTTGATGATTATGTATAATGTACATGCATTTCTCTGGGTTTTCACGCCAAAAACAAAAAAAACCTCAACATTTGATTATTTATTGTGTACTGTCGACCCAGCGGGTGATAGTGTTTGTTCTAGTGTCTAATTGGCACTCTTTGTAAGTGTTCAAACTGTGAAAAGATGTGACAATCACAAAAAAAAACAGGATGGCGCTGCCAATTAAGTGCGAGAATGGATCAAAGGGCATTGACAAAAAATAACAGTTTGCATATATTTTTTTGCGTTTACTCAAAATGGTCTCTCACAACAAAAAACTATACAAGTCAAGGTATTATGTTTTACTTCTATCAGTAACGATACGGATACGGCGTGTTTGATTTGAAAGGACTTTAAAAGAAATATCAAATTGTTGGCGATTTAATTGTTTTAAAAATACAAAAGAAACATTTAACCGAAATCAACAGAATTATACAACAGAAAACCAAAAGAAGAATGGAAGTGAAATTAAGCATATGAGTCAACCGGCCACACCCGAAGCATCCGTACATATTTTAAGTATTTATACGCGCGTTCTTCGAACAAACCTGTTTTAGTGGTTTGTCGAGCATTGCTATTTGATTCTAGTATTAACAGTATCGAGAATCATCGCGCTCATGCTTAATACATTAGTCAATAATGGTGGAATAAGCAGATATAGGCAGAAAAACCCCTGCCGATACCTCGCGGGTTGAAATGCAATGCATTAAAATGAGGCCTCGCTTCTATTGCTCTTTATACTTTTACATGTTAACATGTTGATAGGAATATGGAAGGTAGTACTAAATATGAGAACATAGCCTTTAAGTACAAACGTTCTTGCGCTGGCCATCCTCTGAAATAAAAGGTGCACGCACAAACTGTATTGTTGTCGAGATTGAGTGTAAAACTGTTCTATTAATCCTTTTCATTAGGAAACCTTGAAGAAATCGGGGCTCGAAAACTATGTATAGGAGCGAATATCCGGTCTGTCAAAATAATGTTGTTTAGGATGTCAAAATAGCGTGGAATTTAATGTCTGGGTAGTTAAAACAACGTATGAACGAATGTCCGCCTTTGACAAAAGTAGTGTAGGAACAATTGTCCATGTTAAATAATTATATGCTTAACCTTTACATTTGAAATATTTATAAAATGTTATGCATAAACACGAAACCTATTTAGCGGATACCGGTAAAATAAAACTCCGTCATTACGTACCGGTAGTCTTATAAAGAGTGTTCGTTAGTGTATAGAAGAACACAATTCAAACAAGCATTTTCGTTGACCACAACGGGGTAAAATAATGTTAACAAAAATACAGACAAAGAGATTTATAACATAAAGTGACATATATTTATCACTCATAATCACGTTTAAAGAGAAAACAAAGAGCATGCATAGACAGCTCAGTTTGCTCCACGTTCGTTTTTTCACCTTTGTAAAAGAATTCTTTAATATTGTCTTTGACTGTAAAAGAAAATTAGTTCAACTAAAAAAAATGACATAACATTTAAATAGTGTCACGTGCTTTACATTTTATATCACTTTTTCTTAAGATTGAGTCAACACACATCTTACACTTTCGATCGTTCATGAAAAATATTACAGACCAACAAACATACCTTTGAGAATTTAATTTATGTAATAACGTTTTGCATTATGCAACTTATGTATATCTTTGTTTTTTGCACTTATCAATGTTTATTCTTCAGACCACATTTGCTCCGATGAGCATGAGTATCTTGAATTTTATAAAAGATGAAATAAAATGTACATACTTGTATACCCTAGTGGTACTAAATACTATGACTTTGAAATATTACTTAGGTTGTAAGATGTTTATTTTATAACCCCTCATCAATTTATTGACTATAGACACATGCATGTATGCATATGTTTGTCGTTCATGTAACCAGTGTAAGTGCTCATGAAAATCCCGAATGTAATTAGTAAACAAGGGCTGTTTGTAAAACATGCATGCCCCCCTATATGGGCTATAAGTTGTAGTAGCAGCCATTGTGTGAATACGTTTTTTGTCACTGAGAACGGTGGTGGTGGTGGTGGTGGTGGTAGTGGTGGTAGTAGTAGTAGTGGTACTAGTGGTAGTAGTAGTAGTGTAGTAGTAGTAGTAGTAGTAGTAGTAGTAGTAGTAGTAGTAGTAGTAGTAGTAGTAGTAGTAGTAGTAGCAGTAGAAGTAGTTATAGTAGTAGTAGCAGTAGTAGCAGTAGCAGTAGTAGAGTAGTAGTAGTAGTAGTAGTAGTAGTAGTAGTAGTAGTAGTAGTAGTAGTAGTAGTAGTAGTAGTAGTAGTAGTAGTAGAGTAGTAGTAGTAGTAGTAGTAGTAGTAGTAGTAGTAGTAGTAGTAGTAGTCAGGGGTTTTTTTTACTAAGAAAGTGACACCGATATTCGGCGTCTTCCCCTACCAGAATTTTTCCCCTAAAAATACCATTTCCCCTCCAAAAATAAAATTTTTCAACAAAATATAATATTTTACCCTCAAAGAAATGTTGTTTTTTTTGGGAAGTCGACACTTATCCAATTTGTACCATGTACAACGATCTCGCTCTCTCTCTCTCCCGACGAACACTCAAATCTGGGAATCCCAGTGATTCTATATATAGCTCTTAAATTACGTCATGGAAACCGGGCAACTAATCGTATTAATCATGTGCCTATTTTACTGGATTCTGATCTTCCATGAGAAGGCTGTTTCGTCAATTAATTACCGGAAACCAGTCGAATTTTCATCCGGGTTATGTGAAAGCCATAATATAAATGTTAAAACAGAAAAAAGTCTCACAATTGGCGTTCATACACGAACAAAATAAAATGTTCGGACTCGGAAAATATTAATTGCTTTGACGCATTTTTTAAGAATGAATCATCAAAAACCGTTGAAACCCAGCAGGATTCGGAGGTACATGTAATCAACATCGATTAATACTGTCGGATTATTGTGAAAGTGAAAGTAGACAATCGGCAGCTGCCGCACCTTTCCCTTCCAATACTGTAGCAGATCTAGATCGTCAACCCATTCATCATGAAATTGAAATCATAATATTGACATCGTTCCCCGGCCCCAGTTGAAAACATTTCCCATTATAAGATCTACACCTGCAACTTTATTTAGGACTTTGACTTTAATATCATACTTGTTTATGTGTTTAAGAACAAAAGGTCAGGGACATGCCTCTTTTTCTAAAAAAAAACCTGAAGTCTGTAGGTGAGTTATAGACATTGAAATGAACAGTTTTTATCTTTTCCCCAAATATGTCTCTTTCGCGCTCGATTTTCCCCTTTTACCCAGCGTCCAGCGTCTTCCCCTTTTTCTAAAAAAAACCCCTGGTAGTAGTAGTAGTAGTAGAAGTAGTAGTAGAAGTAGTAGAAGTAGTTGTAGTAGTAGTAGTAGTAGTAGCAGCAACAGCAGCAGCAGCTTCAGCAGCAGCAGCAGCAGCAGCAGCAGCAGCAGCAGCAGCAGCAGTAGTAGTAGTAGTAGTAGTAGTATGCATTACAAAAATGCAGTTAGCCTTACAATTGGTAAAATTTAAATATATTACAAGGGAGGCAAATGCTGTAACAATAAATGTAAACTTATTGCATTTGTTTCCCCTGTATATAACAAATATATAATAGTGTATTACCTCCCCTGTCCTGCTTATATTTATATTAATCAACAAAATTAAACATTAACACAATATTTAATATACAAAATATACAAAAAATCTCATATTCTGATAATATTTTTACTGATCCACTGTATTTTACTAAAAGGATGATGTTTCATTGGACTGATAATTATAGATTTAGAATTACAGACCAGTTGCTTCAGTAATATTGTTCAGAGTGTGCCCTGTTAGCCGCGTATGCATTCTTGAGTTATCATTCAAAAACCATTTTACTATTTCAAGTCACCGTGACCTTGACCTTTGACCTAGTGATCTCAAAATCAAAAGGGGTCATCTGCGAGTCATGATCAATGTACCTATGAAGTTTCATGATCCTAGGCCCAAGCGTTCTTGAGTTATCGTATGACAACCACCTGGTGGACGGACGAACCGACCGACCGACATGAGCAAAGCAATATACCCCCTCTTCTTCGAAGGGGGGCATAAAAATCAACAGGTTTATAATCATCGATATTCTCTGCTAAAGATCTATACACGTTCAGCCTCGGTCTGAAATTCGACGCGTCACGTGATATCTAAAAATAGCAACAGCGGTGGTATTGTGAAACTGGTCTATTCACACACTTAAAGGGACTGTCAACCACAACGACAAAGAAAAGTCGTAAAATACCGTATTTTTTTACAATTATTAGTTTATAATGATTAAAATATCACATTACCTATATAAAGTTCATATTTTCAATGTGTAAGGTAAAATAATTTCTCGATGTGAAATCAAAAGTACATCGCGAAAATATGTTACATAACAATATACGCTGTAACACACTATAAATAACGCAAGTAGATTGATCATTTTATATATAAAATATATACAATTTACTACGCATGCACAATTCTTGCATTCCTGGGTTTACCAAGTGACGATGATGATCAATCTACTGGTGTTATTTATAGTTAACTGGTAGTTACCTGGTAGACATCACCAGTAAAATTTATTACCGAATATACTGAAAATATGAAGACTTAACAACTTTGTTCAAGTAATGTAATATACCAGTCGTGATATTTTAAGCAATCTGAACTAATAATTGTAAAAAAATACTGTATTTTACAACTTATCTTTTCTTCTTCCTCGTGGTTGACAGTCCCTTTAATAAGAGTCCTTTAAAATGTCTATAAATGCCCAAAAGTAATGTTAGACCCAAACGTTTGGTATTGATCTTCAAAGAAGTTGAAAACATACATGAATTTGTAGGAAAACAAACCAACAATAACTTTAAAATATTGAAGGTAGTTTTGTTTAAACTCTGCACTGCATCCTAGTGTTCATTAATATAATTTGACCTTTTGTAATATTCCCTTCAATAAATCAAAGCGCTGTAGGGGCTGAAGGCCTGGGGCTAGATTTAGTGTGACGTAAAATGCTTTTAGGATGTTTTGTCCGAATTTCTCTTTTTATCCAAATTAATACTGTAAGAAAAGACAATATTTGTGTATATACTACTGTGTATGTACATAGACAGCGGATGACAACACGATACTGGTTGTGGGAACGATAATCTTTTGTTCAACTCTACAGATCTTATAGAGGTTCGTCTACATAGGCGGTGAAGATATACAACAAGAACAACATGGCTGCAAAAAACGGATATTGTTGGCCTCGAATAAACCACTTTCAATATAGTTGTCTGCTCTTGAAAAAAGGGCTATAATTCTTACAAAATGCTTGATACAGTTGTCTGCTCTTGTTTATAGATTGGAGTCATGTTGGTAAAGAAGTATGCGAAATATAAAAGAAATATGACAAGGTATATAGAAAATATTTGAAGTGGTAACGCAAACTTTAACATAGATTTATCAATAATATGCATATTCTATATGTGAAAAAAGGGCAATTATTCTTACAAAATGCTTGATACAATTGTCTGCTCTTGTTTATAGGTTGGGTTATGTTGGTAAAGAAGTATGCAAAATATAAAAACAATATGTCAAGGAACATGGGAAATATTTGAGGTGGTATGCATACTTTAATATAGATTTATTAATAGTATGCATATTCTATAAGTGAAAAAAGGGCCATAATTCTTACAAAATGCTTGATACAGTTGTCTGCTCTTGTTTATAGGTTGGGTAATGTTGGTAAAGAAGTATGCAAAATATAAAAACAATTTGTCAAGGGACATAGGAAATATTTG
Source organism: Dreissena polymorpha (assembly GCF_020536995.1). NCBI lineage: Eukaryota > Metazoa > Mollusca > Bivalvia > Myida > Dreissenidae > Dreissena > Dreissena polymorpha. The sequence continues at coordinate 202,911,064 of NC_068355.1, forward strand.
AAGTGGTACGCAAACTTTAACATTCCTCATGGGAACGCCGAGTCGAGTAGGATAGCTCCACTATATATATTTTATATATACATGTAATAGTCAAGCTAAAAATGCCCCGCCCCCTTTCGAACATGTTTTTCAACCAACTGGCATCATTTTCAAACTCGTCCAACATATTATTGGGATGAATCTTCTTACCAAGTTTCATGAAGATTGGACAATACATGTGGCCTCTAGAGTGTTAACAAGGTTTAACTATAGCCATATATAGCCATATAAGGAAAAATGCCCCGCCCCTTGGCAGCCATGTTTTTCAAGCAAATGTAACCATTTTCAAACTCATCCAAGATATTGAGACCAATCATCTGACCAAATTTCATGAAGATTGGACAATAATTAAGTGTGGCCTCTAGAGTGATAACAAGGCAAATGTTGAAGCCGCACAACGCACAACATACAAAAGGCGATCACAAAAGCTTACCATGAGCAAATTCTGTTCAGGTGAGCTTAAAATCATGGCAGTTACTAAGAAGACTGCTGATGGCAACCTGGTGCATTCCTTGTTGAAACTGTACATTTCATGCTTGATATTGTCAAAACCAGAGCTACAGATAAGCTTTTTGGGGTAATTGGGTAATACCCTTCAAAATAAGAATGAATTGGGTAATGGATGAATGATTGGGTATCCAAAAGTATGATGCCCGCTCATATAAAAAAATAATTGGGTATTTGTACCAAAACAAACAAGTGAATTGGGTATTTGCAATAAACGTGTATTTAGCTTCTCAAAACCGTACCTACATAAAGTCACTGTTATGTATTCAATCGCAGTATAGGTTGTTCCATCTTTCTGCTATCAGATTCAACAATCTGAAGACAAGGGAATTTCTCAACCCACTCATAGAATGTGTTTCTACTTGTTTTTGTTCCAATAATATGGGCCAGTACTTTTGTTTTAGAAACCCAACACACCCCACAATGCAACAGCATAATAGATCAAACAATGCACACATATGTCGTTGTAGTTGCCAGGAGGAAGCGTCCATATATGATAAAACACCTTTTATTTGATGAAAATCGTCCAAGTATGTCCAAAACAGCCAAAAGTTTCACAAATAGCACCCCAAAATCAAAGTGTGTAATTCCTGACGTCCAGCTGTCAGTAATGAATGAAGGCAATTTTCGGTCGATTGTTCACAATTAAACAAGAACTTTGCTATAAACTCCACAAATGTTTTTCATTTACTAAGTTTGCTGGCAACCACAACGACATATGTGTGCATTGTTTGATCTTTTATGCTGTTGCATTGTGTTATTCAATACACCTGTGAAATCATCGTTGGGTACCTTTACTCTTATTATATATATATAAGGACCAAAAAATTGTTTCAAGTACCTGTGTCCCATCATAGGGGTTTGGAACGGTATTGTGGTAGTATAATATAGTGTATTTTGACCGAAAATGCCCCAAACAAAATTCATTATAGTTATATACTATGCCCTTTGCAATAGTTTTATATTTAGATTGGTTTACCACGACAAAGGAATCTAAATGTTTTTTTATTTTTTTGCGAAACTTTTCGTCTGCCTCGAGACGCCATTTTGTTTGACTCGCATTTGTTATCATCTAAACGATTGGTAAATACGTTACCAGATAAAAACAAGCGCTTGGTGATTAAGACTCGATTCAAGACGGCCAAAACAAAACGGAATTTTTCATTACGCATAGAAGGCAGCTCGAATTGGGTATCGGCGATTTGTTTTGCGTACCGGTACGCACAGATTTTGAAAAAATTGCGTATCCACCTATTTTTTATTGCGTATTTACGCAAATACGCAGCTTATCTGTAGCTCTGGTCAAAACATTTATGTCAACACGTAAACGTTTTTGCAAACAATTATTTTATGAATTAACTAAAAATGTAAATGTTTGGTTGCATTCTCAATGACCGTATTTAAATTTCTAATCCAAAACACACTTTTCAATTTTCATGTTAATGCAACGTTATCAAAATCTAACTTTGTTCATGCATGGTAAGCATAGGTGTATTGATTTTTTTTTTTAAACTATGTAGCGTAGAGCCAATTGAAATCTCTTAATTTCGGTTTAAAATTTGGTTATTCATTTTAACTATATTAAACTAGAGTTTTGTTACGGACGTGATGAAAATCCCCACATGAAGCATTGACACGGAATATTTTGCATGTTGTCTTCACAAAAAACAGTGGATACAATTGCTCAATATTTAAAATGCCCTAAGTGAGCCCGTGACCTAGTTTTTGACCTGGCATGACTCATGTTTGAATTTGACCAACAAATCACCTAGATACAACTTCTGACCAAGTGTGGTGAAGATTGGATGAAAACTACTTGAATTAGAGAGTGGACACCATGCTGAATGTGTAAAACGTACTAAGTTACCCCGTGACCTTGTTTTTGATTTGGCATGGCCCATGACGATGTTGGAACTTAGCCTTAAGATCATCTAGATACAACTTCTGACCAAGTTTTGTGAAGCTCGGATGAAAACTACTTGAATTAGAGAGCGGACACCATGCTCAATGTTTAAAACGCACTAAGTGACCCCTTGACCTAGTTTTTGACCTGGCATGACCCATAATGCCATATTCGAACTTGACCTAAATATCATCTAGATACAACATCTGACCAAGTTTGGTGAAGATCAGATGAAAACTTGAATTAGAGAGACACTAAATAAGGACCGACAGACAGACAGACGGACCGACAGACAGACAAGCTCACACCTATATACTCCCCTAAACTTTGTTTGTGGGGGTATAAAAATTAATTTCCATTAAACATGCTGTATCTTTATCGTAACGGTCTTTTCGATGATTCATTATTGAAGCAGTTATTGTACTCTGTATACAGTACTGTGTAAACACAAAATCTGAACAAAACTGGATTAAGTGTTGGGTGTTGTGAAAACACGCTAAGCCTGTATACTGACCTCATTGTGTAGACTGCGATGTTTTGACAAAAAGGATTACATGTGCGTATGCAAATCTTCTGCAATTTTGTTTTGTGAATTGGATTTTTTTGTGAATTGGGAATTTTTATTTTGAAATTGGGAAAAATTGTCTCATTGGGAATGGTGCCATTTTATGGTACCAACTTTATATTGAGGAAAAACGCTGAGATATAATAAAATAAGTCAGAAATTACAATATATGTTACCATTGGAAAGTGAGATATAAGAGTAATGTCTGTCCAAGGCAAACAACTCAAAATTATAAATTGTACCAATCTTCTCTATTTGTCAAGGAATCATACGCTTATGATAGGTTTTTCATTAACTTAATGGATTTTAAGAAGTATTTACTATTTTTATGTAACATGCTTAAATGTTAGATGTAAACATATAGAATTTATGAAACAATGATTCAAAATAATTTGACTTAGTTGATACAAGTGATTAATAGCATGCTTGAAAATGACTTGATAATTGATTATGCTAACTTACAACTAACAACACTGCAATGAATAATTGTATAAAATTACAATGTTCAACACAAATTTACGACACACAGTATCACATATGGGTTTTTTCTCAATTGGGCTAGAACTGAAAACACATGTCCATTTTTTTAAACTTCTTTCCTGTGTTACCAAAACATGACAGGCAACAAACATTTGACAGAGGACAATGACTGATCACAATAGCACATATCTAAGAACGTTCACCTCAGTTGAGCACAAGCTCTGTGATTGGGCTGCATGCCACTGAGGCTGCGGCTGTTATTGATATCAATGTAATCTTACCTGACAAGATTTGGTTTGTAATTCTTGACTGGACAGCTATCCCAAGCATAGGCACTTCCACCCAAACGGGAGTGAGGTCAATACAGGTCCACTGTTTGGCTTAAGTTCTATTTCCACTACACACTAAACAACTATTCCAACCACAGTCACATCCACCTAGACAACTTGGATGTCACCACATGTCCAGCGTCTGGCTTGAGTTCCATTTCTGTTGCTCACAAGACAACTATTTCAACCCCAGTCACTTCCACGTAGACAGCAACGAGGCAAGTACAGTTTCAGAGTCTGGCTCAAGTAACATTCTTGCTATTCACAGAACATGAGTCCCTTCTGTACATCATCTGTGAACAAACAAAACAAAAATGAATAAGCTAAATGATCTAATTTGTGTAAACAAAATTATTTGCAAAGAAATCCGTTTTGTTCTAGGAGTACTTAGTAGACCACCTGTTTGGGCATTACATATTTTCCTATAAGGCAAGCTCTTTTGATGCATTATTAATAACTCAAAATCATGAACCACTGTATCACAAAATGTTTTTAAGCGAAGCATTTTGTTTATGCTTTATAATAAAGTAGAATTGTCCCATTATCAGGATGTAGATGTGGAGGACACAAAATGCTTGATGTGACATGCTGCATAATCGCCAGTACCTCTTTGGGATACATGAACGCCTTCAACGTGATGACCGCAGGACTCAACCTGCCTGTTGTGTGAAGGTGATCCATGTTAGATATCTAAGTCTTATTGGCAACTATTTGTTCCATGAGGAGGAGTAGAATGGTAAAAATTGGAAGTTTTTAATCCTCAATAATTATATGCTTGTAGAATTGTTCAGTCCTTTTTTTACACAGAAATCAGTTTATAAAATTATTATTAACACAGCTTTTTAAGTCATATTGTTGAAAACTGTTTAATATTTAAGTGGAAAATGTTTTTTTACAAATTAAACACGTTATAAAATAATGTAATGTAATTTATTGCATTATTATTTAAATAATACCAACATAAAGCAAAATGAAATCCAAATGTACTGTTTATTAATCATTATGTATTTATGTATCTTATTCTTTTATCAGAACTATAACAGGGGCATTTTTACAGCATTTCTCACACAAAATTGGCAGTTCAAATATAGACATCAGGCTTTTTCCGCCCTATGCCACGGGTCCGAAATTCGGCCCCATTCCCAATGCAAATCTGGTTGTTTTTTCCCAATTGAATTTTTTTTTCCCAATTTCAAAAAAAAAAAAAATGATTTTTTTTTTTTTTTTACCTTAAAATATATAAGTTAACCTGATCCGGTGTAGAAAATAGAAAGTGTTGCATAATTATCTATTGCCTTAAATTAGTTTTAAAAACTGTAAAATATGTTAATGATTATTTAAGACTTTCCTTATTTTCCTCAAAATCCGGCGCTTCGCACGATTTTTTTCACCTAAAAAAAGGCCAGGCCTTTTCCCCAAATTCAGATTAAAAAACCTGCACTTATCTCACATGTTCATAATACTTTGTAAAATGTTAATAATATTAAAGTTATCAAAATAGTCGTTATTTACCAGTTAACGGCTTCTTTGAAATATAAGAAACACTATTTACATGCGATAATTTTTCCCAATTGAGCCAATTTTGCGAATAATTTTTTTCCCAAAATGGGGGTTTTCACGACGCGAAATTCCCAAAATTCCAGTGTGGCGTATTCCCAAAATGTAGCGGAAAAAGCCTGGACATGTATTTGAACAACGCATATTCCAAATTTTCCAACAGTTTTAGCTCGCAACAATATTCATAGTATTTTTGTTTAAAATACAGTACACTCCACGCGTTTTCCCAAAAAAACGCGCTCCCTCCGCGGTTTTTTTCTGCTAGCGAGTGTTCACGCGGCGTTGGAAGAGCGAGGTGAACTCGATAAAACGCTCGGCGTTACGCCGCGTTCGCTAATTCCCGCGGCGTGTATTACTTTAGGCTAGTCGGTAAATGCAGACACCTTCCGTTCTTATCAGTGATCGCCGCGCAACGCCGCGTTAGCAGTGTGCTACTGGGCATGCCAAAAAATAACAAGAGTTCCGCGGTCGGAGATGACCGCATTGAAGCCGGATTTTTGATTTAAATGACAGGAAAGTACCTTTCGTGTTTTTGTCAATGCAATACTTAAATTACTGAAATATTGTTCAAAGGTCAAAATGAAATGTAAGTACTTTTCAAGGCATGAGCAAACCTTGTGTTATGTTTTGAATGCATGCATATACATGAACAACAATAACATTTAAGGTCACAAATATGAACTTGAATTGACAATTAGGAAACCTTCATGTCAAGTTTGAAGACTCTATGTCCAAGCATACCAAAGTTATAACAATTTTAACATTTTAACATTTAAGGTCACAGTGACCTTGACCTTCAAATGAATGACATTGAAATGACCAGTGGTCATCTTCTAGTACTGGCCAATCTTTATTTCAAGTTTGAAGACTCTAGGTACAAGCATACCAAAGTTATAACATGAAATAAGAACTTTAACATTTTCGAGCACGCCGCCACCCCGCCACATTTTTACATTCAAGGTCACAGTGACCTTGACCTTCAAATGAATGACCTTGAAATGTCCAGTGGTTACTTACTAGTTCTGGCCAACCTTCATGTCAAGTTTCAAGACTCTAGGTCCAAGCATACCAAAGTTATAACAACTTTAACATTTTTACATTCAAGGTCACAGTGACCTTCACCTTCAAATGAATTACCTTGAAATGACCAGTGGTCATCTGTTAATCCTGGCCAACCTTCATGTCAAGTTTGAAGACTCTAGGTCCAAGCATACCAAAGTTATACCATGAAATAAGAACTTTAACATTTTTACATTCAAGGTCACAGTGACCTTGACCTTCAAATGAATGACCTTGAAATGACCAGTGGTTACTAACTAGTTATGGCCAACCTTCATGTCAAGTTTCAAGACTCTAGGTCCAAGCATACCAAAGTTATAACAACTTTAACATTTTTTATATTGAAGGTCACAGTGACCTTGACCTTCAAATGAATGACCTTGAAATGACCAGTGGTCATCTGTTAATCCTGGCCAACCTTCATGTCAAGTTTGAAGACTCTAGGTCCAAGCATACCAAAGTTATACCATGAAATAAGAACTTTAACATTTTCGAGCACGCCGCCACCCCGCCCGCCCGCCCGCCCCCCCCGCCCGCCCGACAACATCAATCTATAAGCCGAGATTTTTTCGAAAAAAATCCGGCTAATTAAATGCAATTATCAACTCAATAGTTACCACCTTTTAGCAATCAATGGAATAACCTACAAACAAAAAGAAAATCAATGCATAAGCGAGCAAAGAATAGACTTTGTTCCGACAATTAAAACCATTCCTTATGCATTCGTTGAACGTGTTTACTTGAGTAAGTTATGCCTTTAGACAGGAAGCGGCTTTTCTTTGATTACGTCAAACTGTCAATTCACACAGATTTGCGAGATTTTTAGGGTCCTTGGTCATTTGTATACATGTTCATTATAGAAAATCACCTGCTAACATGAAAACTTTGGATTAAATTATCAAAATAAAAACAATGTTGCAAACTGTGTTTATATTAATTGGTAAGTATTAGTTAAAAGACGACGTTTTGTGTGTCGTAAATCAACGAGTTTTCTATACAACCACAACTACTTCTACAACCACGTCGGGATCGATCTATCTTGGTTGTTTTTTTTAATTGTAAATATTATACTACATGTACATGTATGTACTTGTAATAAATGTAATTTTATTTGAAAATCAGGAAGTCAAACAAAATTTAATTGATCGTTATCTCGTAAAACGCGGAGTTTCCCCCGCGTTGCCAACGCCGAGGGCCGCCGCGTCGGTTTATCAGTTTTGCCGATCGTTAACCGCCGCGTCCAAAATCATGCAAACGCCGCGTATAGCGGGATTTTCTTAATCTCCCTCCAGGTCGAAACCCGCGGAGTATGGAGGGAAATTGGGGAAAACGCGTGGAGTGTACTGTACCATTTCAAACTGCTATCAAATGTATACTCATCTACCAGGGGTTTTTCAGCACTGTCTGCGTCTATGGAAAACGGAGGCATTCCCAATGCCAACGGACCTGATCTCAAACCAAAATTATAACAAAATTGTTTGTTTTTTTGGGGGGAGGGAGGGAAGAAAGAAGTGTCTTATGACTAATGATTATTAGATTATTAATGTTCCAACTCGTCCAACTGATGTGTATCATACCAACAAGCACCGCTGTGGTTGAGCAAGATTCATCACCATGAACCTGCTGTGCTCCCCATTTCACAGCACATTCACACAATGCAAACTTACTCATCTGATGCTTACCTGCATTTAAGGTCAAAATAACAAATACAAACTAATTTATTTGTTAAACCTCTGACTTATTTAAGCATGATAAATTCACAATGTTTTCCCAAAATGAGCCGTATCATCGAAGCGAAAATTCCCAAAATGGACAATTTTGTCGATAAAAAATTCCCAATTTGGTCAGACTCCTTTTCCGACAAAATGGCAGAAAAACCCCTATCTACAATGCTGTCAAGTTAAGCGGTTAATACATAAATTGACTTAGAGTACTACTGATTTTCCTTCGCCTGCTAGTTAATAAAAATGTTTAACTTAGTGTTTCTTAAATGAGATTTCATGTGTGAAGACCCAAGCAATACGGTCAAATACTTATTTAGATCATAGCTGTCTATATATGCTTTTTAACAGGGGTCTCGATCTGCAATTTTTGGGACCGAAATTCGGCCCCTTTTTCCCTGTCAAAAAGTTTATATAGTATCCCCATTTCAGACGAAAATTCACCCTTGGATTGAAAAAAAATAATTTTTTAGTGCTGTGTTACCTTTCAGCGCACCTGTTTTAACTGGTACCAGTTTCTGATTTAATAACAACACGTGGTTAAAAATACAGCATAAACGAAATGGCGGAAAGGCCAGGGATAATTCGGGAACCAAAGCTTATATATGGATATATTTTTGTCTTTTTTTTGTCATGTCGCATAATAAAAAATCATATCGAAAGAAAATTACCAAAGCCATTTCTAATTCATGCAAGAAAATTAACATTTTATTGAACCAGAAAACGCATAGATTCAAATTACCGGTAATGAAATCCACGAGGAGACAGAACTTAGCAAAACAAATGAAAATCAACAATGTTTCGATATCTCGACGTTGTTACCGCTTTTGAAATGTAATGAAAATGACAAGACACTGTCGTGTACTGAAATTGACAGCAAATCAATTATCTTTAAGTTTTAAATTGTGTTAACAGAAAGAAGAAAATACAAACCAATAAATGATTTAAAAGGTATATATTTTGTATTCATATATAAATTGGTGGAAAATCCCCCTTTTTAAACAAACGATGCTAATTTTCCCCCAGCTGAGGGTACAGGTACTGTTCCCCCAGACCAGGCAGACACCCCTGTTTAACTTTTGAATCATAATTCAGTTTAATTTTATATTTTATGATGTGTGGATTTTAAATGATGCATATTCTTTATACATAATATTGAACTAACATGTTATTATAATAGTTTGTTCACTTAACATTCGTGCAGTAATGTTTTGTAATGTGATATTATAATAAATAAAAATTTAGCAACTAGCTTCTCTTTTCTTTATGTTATTAGCTACCTCAATAGGCCGAGGGATATAGTTTTGGCATTTTCTGTCTGGAACACTTTCTTCACTGGAGCAATATCTCGGAACTGCTTGGACTGATTTCATGAAAACTTTACATGAACTTATATATCCTATTTAACATGAAGTGTGTCAAATGCTGTTGCAATCCAATTTCACATAGCGAGTAATGGCCCATTTTTTACTTGAAAATATTAGTCAGTTTTGTGTCTTACTTACAATAGCAGTGGACAACGACTGTTTCATGGTAAAAAAACAGTTTAATACTTTCTTAGCCTTTTGGGGCAATACCTATGTAAAACATTAGATTTAATAAGAAAAAATCAGAAAAATAATTTCCCAAATAATGCTTTTGTCGATGAACATTCTTCTCAATTTGGAAGATTACGCTTCTCGAATAATCCCAATTTTGCTAGGTACTTTTTCCCAAAATAGACAGAAAAAGGCCTACTGCAGAAACCTGAGGGTGCTTGCGTTCGGGTAAATGAGATTTTCTTAGTAGTTGCAAGACATATATTTCTTATTCTGAAAGATGTTCATATTTAAATGGAAAGTAGGCTTGCACAATATGAAATAAAGGAAAGATGGGAAAAAATGCTTTAAGATTTGGTGGTTTGTTTATGGGTCTCTATGGCAGTATTGTCAGTTAGTTGCAATAATACAACTCCCAGCTATATCGACCCTCCGGGTCGCTGGAAGTTGCAACTGGTAAGATGATTTACCATAGAAATTTTACCGCCTGGATTCCGGGTACTAGTTTATTGATAAAATTAGCAACATAAACTATTTTCTGACATGAATTAGCACAAATAGATTGTCATTATTTCTATAATTAGCAAATTAAGATAACTTACATGATATGGTGTGCTCGCAGAAGAAAGATTTTAATAAGTTTCAAACACGTCAACCGTAAATGCAAATGTCAACTTGTTTGCATATCGAACATTTTTTATTAACCAAAAGAAAAATTAAAGGAACGCACATGGTGTGTTTACAACATATACCAATAATCGGTTAACCTATGCTTTTCTCCGAACATACAATTTATGTTTTTAAGAAATTTTATTTACAAATATTAAACATTTGTTTTAAATGGATAGAAATGTGCTATACAATTTGTTCAAATTTTAATTAATAATTATGTTAATTGTATATGAAATGTGGTCAGACAACAGACTTTTGGAAGAAACAACAGGAACGACGACCCTTAGATCAGCCGTAAGGGAATTATAATACAACAACATCTACAGCAGCAACATTTATTAGCTCTACAGCATACAATTGCTTTTAGCCATATATAAAATAGAAAATAACAAAAGTGCAATGCATGGATTATAAGAATTATGAAAACTAGGAATTAATAGAAATTACAAAAAAACACACTGATAAGTAAAATAAGTTGAATGACTTTCAATTGATAATGATTTATTCATCAGATACTTTAATAAGGTTAGACATAAAATGAAGAATTCACTTCTTAGTAACATAAGAATTATAACTTTGATATTGAGTGTTATTCATTGAATTCTGAGATAGACATTATTATAAATTATAACATAAAGTATAGCACTGGAGCATGATTTAAGAACAATGATTTATATAAAACCAGGGTTTATTATCTGATTTGGGGGAAAGATCCTGGCCTTTTTTGAGGGGAAAAATATCTCGCAAAACGCCGGATTTTGGGGGAAAAATCACACGAAACGCCGGATTTTGGGGAAAAATAAGGAAAGTCCTAAATAATCAATTGCTGTAAAAACGCAGTCATAAGTCGGGGGGTATACTTTGGTACCAAAATTGAATATTTTGAGTATGTTAGCTTCATAAGTCGAGTCAGAAATTTTCTGTTTACGAATTTCATAAACAGACGCCATTTTAAATGTACATGAAGTTGCGGTAGTATTCTATACATTGCACATGACGTCACTGTGGAACTGTTGAACGTAGGCAAAGCCTCACAATTGTGTCCTTATTCTTACGCCATCGCGCACTAGTTTCTCACTTATACCAAACTCACGTTCAGCAGCACTGTTGTTATTTAAATTCTCGGCAAACTCTATCACACGTATTTTAAATGCATTGTCATAAGCCTGGCGTTTGCGTTTGCCAGGCATTTTCAAAGATTTATCGTAAGTCCAGTTGTGTTTTTGTTTATCTAAATAATAAATGGTTGCACTCAATAATCCACGCTAGTAATTATCCACAAACTATTTTCCGCTTTTAATCCGATGAAACAATATTATCACTGTAATCCAATCTTTGTACTTTTAATCTGACTGTCAAAACAATTGATTAGTGTCTCGGTAAAACCTGTTTTTATAACAATGATTGACATACCCAAGAGACCGCTAACTCCACCTTTTTCTCTGAAACAGTTTCAAAGGCGGAGCTATACACATGCTCAAGCATAATGGGACGATTGCAAGCGAGTTACAAACACGCGATTAGTTAAGCATATCGCTTCTCTAAACAAAGAAATCCAAAATATGTATCCCGGAAAAAGCAACTTTTTGGAAAAACCCATTAATCTGCTGGTACAAATAAACATATTATAATTTGACCCATTTATATTCCTTTCAAAATCACACACCGTATCAACCGTTATTATTTAAAGGAAGCTATCATTGGTTGATATAATGGACCAGCGTTGTTTGTACCGGGGTGATTAATGGGTTTTTCTAAACTCGTGCTTTTCCGGGATCAGTCTATTATGTCGGCGAGAAAGGTGTTCTTTATGGCTTCTTGACAGGAAACGGCTTTCCTTTGATGACGTCAAACTGTCAATATACACATATTGCGAATTTTCGCAAGACTTTAAATGATGTCTTGATTCTTTGTTTACATGAACAGTAAAAAAACAACACCTGCTTACATGAAGACTTTGGATTAAATTATCAAAATAAAAACAAAAGTAATCGCAAACTGTGATTATATTCATTGGTAAGTATCAGTAAAAATACGACGTTTTGTTAGTCGTAAATCAACGATTTTTTTATACAGCAACAACTATTGCCGCGGGGATCAATCTTCGTCGAATTTCATTATTTTTTCATGGAATTTCATTATTTTTTCATGGACCACCTCATAAGTCGATACCGGTTTTTTAATCAAATTTTGGAGGTAAAAAATCTCGACTTATGACTGCGTTTTTACGGTAAGCATATTTTACTGTTTTTAAAACAAATTCAAGAAGACAGAAAATTTAATTATGCAATATTTTTCTTTTTTCTACACTGGACCAGGTTAACTAATATATTTAAAGGTTTAAAAAAAATATATTTGAGAGGGAACAGTATTTTTTTTGGTGGGGAAAATGAAATCTAGGGTAAAATTTACCAGCTGAGGGGAACACAAAATCGGAGGGGAAAGGGCCGATTTTCGGCGGGTCACAAAGAAGGAAAAAAAACCCTGAAAACAACCCATTCAGTGAAGTGTTATTTTCATCCATATATATATATATATATATATTCGAACACCATATATTCATATATAATTTGATATATATAATCAGGGATTTCCCCAGGCGGTTTTAGCCAAGCAGGCTAAAATGCGTGCACTTGAAATTTTCACAAGCGCTTGCAAGCTTTTATCCGAATTCTGTCTGCATTCGGCGAACATTCAATCAAAACATGCACGCTCTTATCAGCGGTGTGTGCATAAGGGGCTTAGATAATACGTATGAACGATTTACGGGTCGTTCATGGGGATCAGTTATGGTATTTGTCCCCTAATAATGGTCGATAATGATCTATTATTACCGGTACAAGTGGAGTAAAAGCAATTAAAGATATGCTCAAATTGTTTGTTTGTTTTATTTAAATTAGTTTAAACTTTTTTATTTTAGCTCGATTGCATTGAAAGCCGTAGGCTTATGCATGTATAAACAATCTCAAGTCCCTTTCCTGGGACTGGAACCAGTACTTGGTGTCTTTTTGGGGAGACCGAAGGAACGCTCCCAGTGGGTTGGAACCCGTGACCTCCCGATCTCTAGGCGGACACCATATCCACTACGCCACAGCGATCTTTTAAATATTTTAATTTTTTACGACTATTGCAGAAAATAAAAAAGTATAAAGGACTTGCTTCAAAAATAAACCGTAACTGATGTGTGTTGAGGTTGTGCGTAATTTAATTTATAATTACAATTAATTGGAATCAAACGTCTTATTTGAATGCTCCTGACAATTTAAAATTTGTATACACTATTTTTTTAACGGCGACTATAACTATAGCTTAACAGTACCAATATTAAATATATTCAGATCAAATATATATATAGTTTCTTTCATTTTTCTTTGTGCATGACAAAATACAATTTAATAAACGACCAGTAGTTGGAAGGAAGATTTTCCATGGGTCACAGAATGTTTTTCAATCATTTGTTTTTTTGCTTTCTGTTTATTTTGGTTGTTATTTAATATTATAATATATGACTTGAATGAAATGAACTGAGACAAATACATAAATATTAAAAGAAATGTTGTGTTCTAGTACCTCCAAAGTAGTGTGGATTTTGATTTATAACATTTAGAAAGTATATAAAGAAATCAACACCAACGGCCTGACCCTGGGGAAATGCCAGTATATATATATTATTGGCTTGTTATTATTGTCTGTTTATCATTACATTCTAATCAGTGACAATTATCAAATGAAAAATCTCTCCAAAACACCTATCACACCAACACATACGCATTTTGCACAGCACCTCAAACAACACTGACAAAGATCACACTCACATACAGGACAATTCTTTAAAACGCAACCTTCCCTAACGCATAACACACTTTCACCCATCTCTTTAGTCAACAGTCTTTAATGCAGACCGCCTCAAGCACTCAACACTCTTAAATGTCTCTCTCAGTCCACTGTCTCCCACTAACAAACGACCATACGGATATACAACTGACGAGGACATGAAGATGCTTGTTAACATCTTAATGAAAGAGCGTCTCTGTGAGGACCTTGGGCAAAGGTGCCACCAAGGCATGAGCAAACTTAAGGACATTGTGGTGAAAAAAATCCCGTACTTAGAAAAATTTTAACTTTTATCAGAACGTTTAGATAGGAGGACATCGGTCGTCATGCCATAGTGTAGCGTTCGACGTATACCATATTGCAAGTCTTAATGAATTCTCCTACTAGATTTATCATACACAATTCAGCTATTTCAATACATGTATATACCAAAACACTCATATGGTAAACAAATGAACAAATACATTACCACCTGTCAACTTAATGTACGTTTTTAATGCGGACTCGAAATATATAATGATAATTATATAAGCAATAGTAAAGTATGCTTGATTGGTTATTGTCGGCTCAGATACTACTTCAAAGTACCCGGGGTAATTAAAAAATATACTGCAAAGTATGCGGGGTACAGAAAATATATACCAGTTCTAAAGTCTTCCGGAGTATGACCGGGTGCGTATTTATCGTATCCAGAGTACATTGTAGAATACTTCTGAGTACCCGGGGTACTTTTAAGTAGTACCTGAGCCGACAATGACCAATAGAGCGTAAATTATGTGTGGTGTCCCTCGATCGTGCTTAGGCTACTACAAAGTATCCGGTGTATGGAAACTGTACTTAAAGTGCCTCGGAATCTCGCCGAGTGCCTTTTAGTGTATTATCCGTACCTGGGGAACATTGTAGTACACCTTATAGTACACAGGGTACTTTAAAGAAGTACCTGAGCCAGCAATTAACAGTTGGGCATTAATTATGTGTGGTGTCCCGCGATCGTGCTTAGTCTTATGCTTTCAATAAGCACGATCACACACAGGGATATGTAAATTTATCAGCTGTATGTGTG
This sequence comes from Dreissena polymorpha, assembly GCF_020536995.1. Classification (NCBI taxonomy): domain Eukaryota; kingdom Metazoa; phylum Mollusca; class Bivalvia; order Myida; family Dreissenidae; genus Dreissena; species Dreissena polymorpha. The sequence goes on from NC_068355.1 coordinate 202,926,331, forward strand.
TATATGGTACCCCGGGTACTTTAAAGTTTACTACACAGAACCTGGTGTATGGAAAATAGTGTATGGTGCCTTTAAGCGAATAATTTGTACCCGGGAATATGGTAGTTTACCTAAGGGTACACGGGGGTTCTTTATAAAAAAGTACCTGAGCTGACAGGGACCAATTGATTATGTGTGGTGTCCCTCGATCTTGCTTAGGATTTCGCTTTCTGTAAATTTATTAGCTGTATGTGTTTATATTTCATTATAACAATGCATATTCATTCTTTATTCTTTCTTGTTTTGTTTGTTAAGTTTATTTTATGGTGTTTCTTTTTTCAATAACTTTATACTTTGCGTGTGTGTATGTCTGCAATATTTTTCTATGTACCGTAAATTCGCGAATATAATACGCCCTCGTGTTTAATACGCACCCCCAACTTTGGTCCAAATTTTTTGGTAAAAATTCAAAATCCGAGTAAAATACGCACTAAAAAATTCAGTGTCCGAAATCGGCCATGACACTGTCATTTCCGAAAAAAATGTATTCACACTTGTTAAAATAAAATTTCAGATTGAAGATTCCTGTTTAAAGTGATCGCTGTCATTTGTTCTCCCACATGTTAAATGTCTTTATATATTTTCTCCATTAAGTTTATTTGAACGTATTATTTTAAACAATAACGACATTTAGAGCAATACCGGTAATTATTGACCATATCGGCAAGCTATTGCATTCCCAGTACACATTACGTTCGACAGTGTTTACACCCACTCTAATTTTCGCGCACTTTTAGACAAAGACTTGACAGGAAAATACATGAGAAATAGATTTGCTAGCGTAAGCGTCGGGTAAGCAACAAAATGGGGAAAATATATTTTTGTGTTGTGAAAATAGCAAACCAATTTGGCGTTATCACACATCTGTTTCACAGTCCTACCCCGGTATAGTGATCGCGATGTGTTATCGGGCCGTTGTCATGACAGTTGCATAATAAATATCTGTCTATTGTTTATATTACCGTTGATTGTTTTATTAACGCAAACATATGGTTAATTTGATACCAATGTGACAATTTTGAGACAATTTTTTCTAAGACAAATGGTTGCCCTGAAAAGGGCTGTTTTTTGTTTCTCGTTAGTGACGAGTTGATCACAGGTCACTTTCGTCGAACCCCTCGAAATCGCTCTCTTCATCGTCGCTTTGGAAAAAGCGAGCAATTTCTTCTGAAGACATGCCTTGCGGATCAACATCCGTGTAGACTGTCTCCTCTCCGGTTGGATCTGTCTCATCGTCTTCGCTCTCATCGTCTTCGTCTGCGGCGAGGTCAGGAACTGGGGATCGGCTTTTAATTAGGTCCTTGAATAGTATGTCATCGTCTGTGCCGTCAAGATGGTTGCTGATGCAGCACTTCTTGAATGCATGCTGGATGATTGCAGGATCTAGTTGCTGCCAGCAGTCGACTATCCACTGGCAGATCTCCTCAAGTTCCGGCTTTCTTCGTCGCCCCCCCGGCAGTAAATGACTGTGGACCGCTGCAGTACCATTCGTTCCACTTCATCTGTAGCATTTGCTTCATTGGCTTGTTGATGCTGACGTCTAGTGGCTGCAGCATGCAAGTCATCCCACCGGGTATAACCGCCAGATTTGTCTTGTAGTCGGTCAACATTGACTTAACGTCATCGGACGTATGTGCCCTGAAGGCGTCGAGGACAAGTAAAGAACGCCGGGAGACACCACCTGGACGAAGGCCCCACACGGTCTTGATCCAGTCGCGGACAAGGTTCGTGTCCATCCAGCCTTTCTCTTGTACCCGCACTTCTACTCCCTTCGGCCACTTGACGCCTTTGGGCATGGTCTTACGCTTGAAGACGACGTAAGGCGGTAACTTGCCCCCGTCAGCTGTGCAGGCCAGCATAACGGTGAAAAGTTTCCCGTTGTAATTATGGAAACCGACTTCTGCCCTTTCGAGGATATGGACGTGTTCGTAGGCAAATCGAACGTCAGTGGCGTTTGATCGGCATTGCCAATCTGGCTCAATGGGAAAGCGTAACGCTTTCTTTGTCTGATTATGAATCATTGGAACGTAATGAGCTTTTCTTCGCAGTCTTCCGGAAGCTTCTGCCCTATGTGGGTGCGTCGTCGTACAGAGAGGCTGTGGCGCTCCATAAACCTCCACACCCACCCACGTGAGGCCTTGAATGTCTCTGTCCCTTCTATCCCTTTGGCAAGTTTTTTGGCTTCAAAGCCCAGTTCGATGGTTGAGACGGATATTCCTTGTCGGCGTCGGTCGTTAACGAAGTCTAGCAGCCTCTTTTCTAGTTGAGGGAACTTGGCCGACTGACCTCGCTCAGCCCGTTGGTTTTTTTTCTGGCGAAGCAGACTGGGTTTCTGCTTGCGCCACAGACGAACACAGGCTTCATTACAGCCAAACTCGCGTTTGGCTGCTCTGTTGCCATGTGCCTCTGCATAGGAAATAGCAGCAAGCTTTTCCTTGGCAGTGTACGATGTACGTACTTTGCCCATTTCGACAATTACAAGATCGGCGCTAAAAAGTGCCTTTTTCGACAATTGCAAGATCGGCGCTAAAAAGTGCCTTTTTCGACAATTTCAAGACAAATATTTTTTAAAGATTTGCGTGATTTGGAGCTGTTCTGATCGCAGTTGATGCTGTAGATTTGACGATATGTAGTCTGTAGATGTTTGAAAGATAATGTTGGCCACTGCTAAGTTCTTGTGTTTATAAAGACCCTTGACGGTAAGTTTCAATAAGTGTCAATTAGCAATCGTTTACTCAGGCCCCTAGATCGGGACCCTTTTTGTCAACACCTCGAATACACGGGTCCCGCTGACAAGCGATGGCCCTTCTCAGCACCTTTACCGATAACACATGGGCCACCTGCTGACACCCGGGTCAAGCAGTCAGCAAAAGAAAGAAACAGAGACGCTGTTTTTTTATAACATTTAATTCCATTTGACAATATTCAGAAAGATGATAATTATAATTATAAAATAATAAGTATTATTATTATTATTATTATTATATATATAATATCGATGGTTGGTCTATTTAGCATGTACGGTACTATACGGTGTAGCCGTGACAATTACCGTAAGCACAGTTGCCCCCCTTTGATGTAATTGTGTAATTCAAAATGGCTTACGCGCAGCGAATTACAACGATTAAGTTGAACATTTTCACAGGAAAATTTTTGTTCTGATCTAAATTCGTATATTATACGCACCCCCTACTTGAAGAAAAATTTGGCAGGTAAAAAAGTGCGTATTATATTCGCGAATTTACGGTATACATGCATATTAAAGGGATCTATTTACGGTTTGGTAAATTGACAAAATTGAAAAAAGTTGTTTCAGATATTTGAGAGGAAACAGTATTACTGAACATTTGCCATGGTCAAATATAGCCATTATATGCATCTTTTGACGATTTAAAAACCTAAAAATTATAAAGCGTTGCAACGCGAAACGATTGAATAATTTGGAGAGTTCTGTTGTTGTCGTTAAATTTTTTGAAACTACGAAGATTGCTTATATAACGTATAAAATACGCATCTTATTATGTATGCTTGGCAAGATAGCTCAGTTGGCTAATGCGTTTTTTACTTCAGGATTCCAGGGGTCACTGGTTCGAGCCCTGCTGTGGGCTACTTTTTTTTCCTTTTCTAAATTTAATTTTGGATATTTTACTGGAGCTTTTAAAATTTAATGTTTACATTTATCAATATAAAGCTTTTAATGACAAACTTCAAAACATGCCAAAATCTTTGAAAAGGCCCCTTTAAATAATCTAGCCTTATTACCGAAAACAAATATGGAATATGTTCAATAAATATTTTAATTGATGCAGCAAATGTTTCATAGCAATTCAAACCTCATTCACTTAGTAAAAAAGTAAAAGTTACACCAAAACCACATTTTATCTTTATTTTAATAACAACTTGTTTACAATGGAAACATACGCCCGATATTATTCAACTTACTTATGGAACGTGCCACTTATCCGATTGCAGCGAGAATACAGTCATAAGAATGTGTCTTTATTCAAACTTCACTGTTATACACAATACAATTTCAACTGCTACCATAAGACCAGATCGTCAGATACTACGGTGAAAACAATTTGTGCAGTGTAACCTTTTCTTTCGCTTTGCTCTAATCGATAATTCACAACTTCCGCCATAAACGATTCGTTATCAAGTTTATGTTTTGAGCATTTCTCAACAAAATACACGCAAATTGATGTCGATTGCAACATATATTGTGTTTGTAACAATGTATTAGGTTGATTGAACTCGATTTTATAGACACTCGTCATACATATTTTTTTTTACATTATTTTTGCCTTTGAACAAAAAGAACTATGAGCTCTACGTATGTACTCAAAAAAGCTCAGAGCATTCAAGAAGAACTTCAACGATAAAGCATAAGCTTTCTAAAGCTAAAGGTAAATTTCCGACTTCATTTTATGTAATTAACAGTTAATACTAAATATACGTCCCGTTGTGATTCACATCCATACGGTATCATTCACACCTATCAGTCTATATATTATCAGTGGGACAAAACGTCCAATCAGGGGTATCAGGGGTGGCGAAATCTAAAAAAACTATACTAGTCCACGGACAACCATTTAGGAAATTTAACTTGTTTGTTGCTGAACTACACTTGTCCGTTAATGTTTATATAAATTAAAAAAGCATTCATTGATTAATGTAAAACAATGTGGAATATACCAAAATGAGTATCATTTGCTAGTTTTGTTTATAGTTGTATTTTAATAGTACATTTATTATAGCAGTATATTATAAACAATATAAAAACTTTCTAAAACTTTTAATCTTGCAAAGCTAGTGTTAAAACATGTGTTGAACATAAGTACATCGTAATCTTAACAAATTAAACTAGTCCAATATGTCGACCTCATCAGACTGAGGCTCTGCGCCGCTACAGGTAGCAATTTGATTATCATCAACTGGCAACCATTAAAAATCTGTGAGCCAAGTATCTTGAAAAGTTCTGGTGCGTTTACTTAGATCATATTTTTATCATAATCTTTCTTAGTTTTTTTGGGAGGTGGACTGCTCAAAGCTGCGGGTTTCTGCTCCGTTGGTGAAGATTTAAAAAAACTAAATGTTCCATTTTAACCATTAAAGTTGTCATTAATAACAAGGTAGACCGTGTTTTGATTATCTTACTTTGATACTTTTTATTTCCGTCTGATTGTAAAAATAAAGAAACCAGTCTGTACACTGTCTAAAAGTCGGGCCAAATGTTTAAAATGCAGCATGCTCCTGGTGTCTTATAGAATAAGGGAGATCGCTGTGCAGGAGAGTGCCTGTATTTTAGCTTGATTGCTCCGCAAATAGCACTGACAATGTAATCGCATGTCAACATCCGGTTTTGTAAAACTTAATTACGGCTTTTATACAATGTATTTTTTTGTATACTTGGACCGGACTTTTAACAAACTTGTTGTCCACGGACAGCTTAATTGAAAAAAATCAGTTGCCCAGACGAGCAAATGTACGACTCGGGCAACTCAGACATTTGATATCGCCACCCCTGCCAATGGCAATCCTCAATGCCTCCCCACACAAATATGCTATAGTCTGGTTGAGTCGTGGGTAATTTTCATAAAGTTGTTACATCAGAAATATTTTATAAATATATGACCATCAGGGCTATAGATAATTTTTTGGGTAATTGGGTTTTTCACCCCCTGTTTTGACAACAATAGGGTTTTTGTAAATTCAATAGAGTTTAAGCAAAAAATTTTACCCCCAACTGTTGAGCTTAATTGGGGTTTTTAACCCCCGTTTTTTTTTAAACTCAATCGGGTAATTTAGGGAATGACATATATACTATAATAAAAATCTACTAAGATTACTATATTATTATGTGCATGTGAAAAATAAATACAGCAACATTAGTTAGTTTTAATCTACTTTTCATGATTGTGCATAATGTACATTTTATAACTCCACTTTCCATATTCATCACCAGCCACGGGTGTTTGTTTCGCCATTTTATTTAAGTTTTTTCACTTACACTCCTCATAACGTGTTTTTTGGGTTTTTCAATTTTTGGGTTTTTCAACCTCCGATAATAACGGGCGAACTAAATTCTCGGGAGAAATGATCACATCTTGCAACAGATCGTTCAGCAAAGCAGCACAGAAGCTTTCAGTTACCCCAATATTCTGGCGTAAATACCTGTTTAAGGTGTTTGTTTGTGTGACGATTCTCTTTCTACGGCCACGAGTGGCCATTTTGATATTTTAAGAAAATGAAAGAAGAAATTGGACGGGTCTACAAATAATTACAGTAATTTACCCCAAAGATTGATAACCCCTGGAAAGACTGCCTTCTTTTCTTCTTAGGACAGCATATAAACTATTCGGTACATTTTTTATGGGAAATAACCAGTCTTAAAAAATACGCCCTGTGTTTGTAAAGATTGCGTTTCGTGACGCAAGGTTTTTTACCGGAATTACGTTATTAAATTTATATTTGCGTTTTTGTACGCTTGATTTTGAATTTAATTAAGTTTTAGGTTATTTTAATTGCGTAATAACGCACATACGCTTGTTATCTATAGCCCTGATTACCATGAATCATAATGAAAATAATGATTAACCTTTCTTCTTTAAGATTTGTTGCATTTTTCCAAATGTTTATCGTCTTTAAACATCAAAATAATCAACTGTGTTGATAGTGTCAAACTACTATCATGAAGATAAGCTTCCGGTTGATTCGTGGGTTCTGATTGGCTGCCAGAAGTTCAAGATTTGCATACTATAAATAGCCTTTAAACTGACCTTGCAGGACAGGTTAATTTCTTGTGAAAAAATGTCAACAGACGATGTAGCATGGTAAATACTAATAAATAAACAATTTTGTGTTACTTTGAAACACTATATGAACAATACATAAATGAGGAAATACTTCATAAGGACCTTTCAAGTTATGATGAATTTAAATATTTACTTGTTTTTGACGCATTTTTGATCGGAAAAAAATGGTGACCGTGTCAAAACATTTATCGTAACGAACTGCATCATGTGCGAACGTTCTATCGCAAGATTTCACGCGATTTCTATACCCACGAATCAAACAGAACCCACGACTCAACCAGTAACAACCATATCAGAGGCACGAAGTGGTAGTAGTCCAAATAATTAGACGTAAGCTACCCCGCTTACGTCTAAACGGCTACCGTCGTTTTCCTATAGCAAATTGAGTTCAACTTAAACTTCAGTTTTTCTCGTTAAATCTTTGCTTATGCATACAATTATCATTAATTAGACATAAATGTGAGCGATTACCTCTTAAATGTGTAAAAATTGTGCTTTTAAACCAGTTATGTACATTTTTAAAAATAAACATACACAACACACGAAGTGTGTTTGTCGTTTATAGAATTACATTGAATTATCTTGAACGAAATTATTTTTTGAATAGGTTACACATAACCAATTGTTGTACAACAAACCACATCACTTTTTAGCTTTCTGTACTCTTTAATTAAATGAAACCTATATGTGTGTGTTAAAACTACCAGTTGTATCGCGGAGTGTATATTGATAGGAGATGAATCGAGTATTTGACCCTTACTGTAGTAAATTCAATCTTATGCAAAAACTATTCATCCGATTTTATTGGTTTATACGTTATCTTGTTGCTTATTAATTCCTCTTTCAAAAAATATACGTTTTAGTATATTCCCGTTGTTATTAATGGATTTATAGCGAGATAAACACAAGAAATACACATTTTATGTTTTACCACCGCGCGTTTTACCGTGTTGTGGCTATCGATCTTGTACAATTAGCGTACAGCGAAGCGCCGAGGTTATACATTTTGATGTACCCACTCACGTCTTTTGTTGAATTATAGTTTCATTTCTCGGCTGATTTTGACAAATTATATATCATTAGAAAGCTAACGTTACGTAGTAAACAGATATATAAATATATATTAAGTTTTTCTTCTGATTTCGACAGCCCGGCGAGTTATAACTTTAACTTTTGCAAATATCATACCGTTTTGGAGTTTAAGAATCCAGATTTACGGTTGACATGTTCGTACTTAATACCAATTTGTAGCGTTTATATTTGGAGTTCAGTTTTAAAAATTAGATCTTGCTTAGGAGAATAGAATTCTGTATACGATAGAAAAAAATGTTTAAAAACGAAAGTAATTAAGGAATGAAGGCGGAAGAAAGTAGCGCGCGTTCCTAACGCACTGAACTGATGCTACGGTCTTGGCGATTATGCTTTTGTTTAGAAACCGGCCATTGAATTTCCTTTGCCATGATTATTATATTTTTTATGGAATATATTGTAGTATTTTGTTCACGAAACATATCAATAAAGCTTATTATAAATTAATCTTAATAAATTAACGATTTCAGCTCTTGTTTATAACACAGAAAGGGTGTTAAATTTATGATGAAACAGCGTATATAGCGCACCCTCTCGATTTTATTCGGCTTTACATGCATACTTGAAATAAAATGGGTGTCAAAAACATTCATCGTTTGCTGTTAATTATCAACGAGGGAATTATGTATAATTATATGAAATGTTATTTACCTTAAATTATCAATTTATTAAAGATTCTTGAAAATCACGGTCGGTGTTACGCGGGTCATTTCGTATTTTGACATCAGGGCATCATGTCCAAATATTCAAAATCAGATTTTTTTTTCACTGGGACGATTACGGCTTAGATTTAGACAGGCAGACAGATAGTTTATTCAGACTTATACAACAATACATCGTGTTCAACTCAAATATATAAATTATTTTTACTTTTAAACGAATTGTTAGGTGATTACACATATAGCAGTGATGATTCTGAGAATGTTGCCATGTTTCTTATCCGTGTAATCTAGAGTCCGTGGTTTGAGCATTTTCATCGCGGTGTTCAATAAAAGATATCTCAATAATCTTGTTTATTGATAGATCTGTGGTTTTATTGCCCCTGTGTTCAGCACAAAGCAATTATCTCGTTATGATCAGACACTGTGCCGACCAATACTAAATAACACTATGGTGTCATACGCCACAGCAGGGACCTATACTTGTGATCATGGAGTCTAAGTGCAAGACTTAAAAAAGTATGTTGTTTCGCTTGCGGTTGTTAAATCCAAAACGGGGCTTCCCAGCTGGCACAGCTGCTGATATTCGAATCTGAATACTTAAACTTATTCAGACCTTATTCTTAACCGTTGCGCGTATTACGATATCGGATTTTAGGCGTGGATACAACTCAGTGAAACTATTCAATTTCTTATACAACATTTAGCATATTAACAGTTATTGAAATTAACAATATCAGCGACATCTTTTTAAAGACTAAACACCTTTTCAAGTATCGAATTTAACATGTCAATAAAATATATTAATACCAAAAAAGGTTTCATTTAATATTGTTCACATTAAACCTTTAAACGAAAGTGTCGCTTTAACTATTTTCAGTGTCTTATTAAGCCGCGAATCGTTTGCTAAAAACAGTTAACAAAAAGGGCTACACGTTTTAATTCTTAATGAAATACAAAAAAAGTATGACATAATTAATAACGTCCATAAACACACACGGCAAGATCAAAGTTTTAATGGAAAACTAATATGACATTCCACGTAAATTATTATTTTCGTCTAAATCGAATACTATATATATAGAAACAATGTATTTATAACCGACCAATGAGGTAACATTATGCAACTTTCAATTTACACAGTGCTATATGGCAACAATATGGAATTTGAACAGTGGTAGTGTTTTAAGGTCTGGACTATCATTACTTGTAAGTTTGTATAAACATTTTTCTAATGCAATTAGTAAAATAATGTTTATATTTTATGTTTAATAATTTATTGCATGATTATTCTGTGCTGTTATATGAATTTGATGCCGTTAAAGCTTCCGACATGAATTCATGTCGGAACGATGCTATTGCAAAATAACGTTAAACGATATGAGGTCGATGTAAATCGACCTCATATTTATAGGAGTAGAAGTGGTAGTGGCACGAATTATCATAGTGTCGTGCTGTGGTAAAAGGTAATGGACTAAAAGTAAATATATCGTAAACCAACAATATGAATTAATTATTTAAGGCCTTACCGAACATTCCACGCAGAATGGAGTTTTGTGTTCGTTCCTCGGAAATAAACAAACGAAATTTTCCCGCGATGTTTACTGTGTCAATGTTTTATGTAGTCGTGAAAATAGCGTTTTTAACAATTTGTTCCTCCGCATTTGGAACCAAAATGTTATTTTTTTAACAAAGTCCTTTCTCCAAGTCAGTAACAGCGTCGTTATTATGTCTAGTTGCGATTAATCAAAAATTTTATTGAAAACAAATCATTGAACATAACTGTGCCACACAATATCAGTTTCCGCATATTGACATAAATGTACACAATTAGCGGCACATATGCCCCCTTCATATATGTTAGGGTTATGACTGAAAAACGAAAAGGGCTCATATCCGCGGAAAGAGCTTTTATTGGGTTTTATAACAATCTGAACACTTCGGACAGTGGGCTACACATCGCCAGTATGGCGGAATTGTCCGAGGATTCCCGATTGGGTTTTTAATAAACTATTACAAAATTGTAACGAATATTGAAATAGAAAAAAAAAATCATATTAAATTATGTGCATACTAAACATTTTCACCAACTTCATGATGTATTGATGAATGTGCGAAGGTTTTTCTGGTCAAACAATGAAATACGGAAAGGGTCGAACACAACGGAAATGTAATTCTGTCATTTTCCTTAAAAAGTATAATGTCCCTTACCGTGGTGTTAATTAAGGGCCACATGTCAAATTGCAAGTATACTGTATCGGATTATAATCGATAATCAGGATAAATATACATATAATTCAATAAAGATAAAGTCAGTATAGGTACAGTATACGTGTTTGTACATTGGAGTCTATTTTTGTATCGCATTCTATAAAATAATAATTATTTCATAATTTTCTTCACATGCTTCAAAGTCATATCGTCACACTAATGACGTCATTTTGTGTTTTGAAATGTATTGATACATGCCACGGGAGAAAGGTTACTTTTCAGCGAAAGGGAAACAGCTGTTGATTATTTTCTTGTAAAGGGGGCATAAAAGAAACATTCACTCGTGATCATAGAACAATAATATTTTCACTTATGGCTGCGCCATTCTTGAAAATATATTGTATATGATCTCTCGTGAAATAACAAACGATCTTACACTGACATGAACAAATATCCTCTATTTAATCTTTTTGCATAACACGTCGTTTCTGTTCGTTTATTTTCCTTTTTTAAAAACAACAAAAGTATTGGTGTATCGTTTCATCATTATATTCGTTTTTGGGTACAATGAGGTAATAATATACATTTCAACAGATAATAATAGTACATATTAGTTAAATGTCGATTTCATATCAATAATTCAAATTAAAATTAAACCACCAAAAGCCCCAGTCCCAGTATTGTTTAATTGTTCAGAAGAGTGATGACATTTAGAAAAAAATCACAAATGCAAGAAGGGACGGGTCTTACAAAGGGTTATGGGTTACATAACACAACTGTTCGAAATAAATATGGTAAAAATGTATAACTATTAGAAGTATACATGGTAATAATTGTTTAATAACAGTATATTAACGACTTTTGAATTCTTACATGCGAGTTTATAAAACATCATGGGGATGCTGAACAGTGAATAAAACTTGGCTGGCCTAGTTATGCAATTCACTACAATCCAAACACTTGTTCTGAATCAAACCCGTTTTGCTTCAGGGTCAGTTAAATCCTGAAAATCACAAAAACAAGATATTAACAACAGTAAGTAAATTTTCAAAACAGAGCCAGTAAAACGAATCAATGTGTGATTATTATTAATGTATACATTTACAAAAACATAGTTGCGTGTATTTCATAATTCTAAAATTAGCGCATTTGCAGGATGAGACGGGTTTCCAGGATGTTGGGTTCTAGTGGTTGCGATGAGTTCAAAGTATAAAGAAAATAAAGAGACCACCAACAATTTGCTGTCAAGTGTCTAATGGTCAAGATATATTTCGGATTAAACACAAACACACAAGTGTTGGTCTTTTTTAGAAGTAATTGCCCAAATCAGCCCAAACGCGACAAAACTCTCGGGAAGACATCAAATTCAGGCGACATACTTTGTCCCACTTTTGCCGAGCACTCCGGTCCCACGCACTTGTTGTTGTAACCTGAACAATGAACACTATGCACTAAGGTTGTTTCGAAGTGTATTAATATGAACATTGTCAAATTTCACAAGTAAGATGTGACTTAAATTTTAAAAATAATATCATAACCTTCGATTGGCAGAAAATAAACAGCTCAGCTTGTAAAACCACGGGGTCATGTAGTTTCAGAGAAAATTATGCGACTCATTTTTATATTGAAGTATGTATAAACACTGTAACCCCACGCAGGGGTAAGGCGCCTTACTTTCGTTCTACGATGATTTAAAAATAGATTTTGTGATAAAAATAAGGACCTAAATAAGCTACCTAGGCAAATATCAGTCTTTGACTCACAATTTGTTATTCACTGAATTAACATAAACAAAGAATAAATGGCATGTTGTATTTCAATACATACGGTATTTTCGAACAACTATTACCTTCTATTCCTTAAAATGAATCTCTGAATTGTAAAGTATGCGTCAGGTGTAAGATTGAAAAATAGTGATGGTAGTAGTAGTAGTAGTAGTAGTAGTAGTAGTAGTAGTAGTAGTAGTAGTAATAGTAGTAGTAGTAGAAGTAGTAGTAGTAGTAATAGCAGCAGTAGCAGCAGCAGCAGCAGCAACAGCAGCAGCAGTAGTAGTAGTAGTAGTAGTAGTAGTAGTAGTAGTAGTAGTAGTAGTAGTAGTAGTAGTAGTAGTAGTAGTAGTAGTTGTAGTAGAAGTAGAAGTAGTAGTAGAAGAAGAAGTAGTAGTAGTAGTAGTAGTAGCAGCAGTAGTAGTAGTAGTAGTAGTAGTAGTAGTAGTAGTATTAGTAGTAGTAGTAGAAGTAGTAGTAGTAGTAGTAGTAGTGGTAGTAGTAGTAGTAGTAGTAGTAGTAGTAGTAGTAGTAGTAGTAGTAGTAGTAGTAGTAGTAGTAGTAGTAGTAGTAGTAGTAGTAGTAGTAGTAGTAGAAGTAGTAGTAGAAGAAGAAGTAGTAGTAGTAGTAGTAGTCACAGATTATACGTTTCAGAAATCATGCATTATACAAATTACACTTTTCAGAAATTATACTTTTTACACATTACACTTTAGATAATTATTGTTTTTTATTTTTTTAAATTACTTTTTCATTGATTCGTATTTTTGAACTGTGTTGAATCAATTTTTTATTACTTTTTTCGTTGAGTGTTATTTTTGAACTGTGTTGAATCAATTTTTTATGTGAAAATTTTTATAACAATAAAACGGAAAATGTGCCAGTATAACAAAAAAAATATGAATATATTTAACAACAACTGAAACGACAAAAACTCGCATTGTGAAGGAGATCAAGTTGATGTTTGTGGATCAATGTCCCAATGTTCATTTATAAGTTAATTTGTATTTCAAAGTGTATGAGGTCCTTACGCGTCCGTGACTGCATTTACTTTCTACAAACAAGGACGTTTGGTCGAATACTGAATTAAAGCAGCAATTTGCAGCAATTAAGTTATTGTCACTGTATATGTAATTTTGGTATGCTGTTGGGCGGAGATCCGGAAAACAGAGGACATCCCTCCATCCGAAGAGCAAACCGGACATGTGTATATTAGTTCCCCGGTGATGCCTCTCCCAGCTGCAATGCGTGGCTCGATGACGTCACAGTTTGACAACCTATGGCGAATTTCGTGTCCGGCCAGCAATAACAACAGGAACACGCCAATATTTACCGCTCACTCCCCTGGATCCGCCCATCATCCCACCGCCACTTCTGGCTCCTCCACTGCCGCCATTTCCGGCGCCCATACAGAACGGGCCCGTGCAGCCGCCATTACCGCTTCCACTGACTACCGGAAACATCGGGTTGATGCCGCCTGTAATGAAGAAATGCAGTGCTCGTGTATATACGCGCCATGTGGCATCTTAAAACAAAATTTGTTGTAAAATATGGAAAAAAACATCTTCATTATCCTGGCGACATTAAAAAAATCGGATTTATCCATTAAGAGTCATTCTTCCATGCAACTCCATCCAGCTCCTTCTTTCATAGCATGAAGTATGATTTGGACCCCTATATCACGTTTCGATTTATTTTCCGCCAAGAAGCGGGACGGACGAACGATACAAGCGAAATGTATGATCCGAACTCACTTCGTAGGCATCGCACGCTCGAAAATGACCTCAATTCATCAATTTCCCCACATCAGGCCACTGCATAGACACAGTTTAAGTCATTATAATAGTGAAATACATGTTCAATTAAACATACATAGGTCATGCAATATAGAAGTTTAAGAGATTAACTCAAGGTTTTATAACGTCGATTTGCGGATGCGTAATATTTTCTTAAAATAGTGCATATATAATGTACGTATTCATTAAATGTGCGTGTTTTGTGATTCTTAAAGCGGGACTGCACGATTTTGTCAAATCTTTGTGAATTTATATAAAATGTGTAAAAAACACATAAGACATAGATTTCGATATTAATTAAAATAAAAGTTAAGAAGAACATGTGTCGAAAAATGCGAAATAAGCCAGATATTTTATTCTGAAATCGAAAATGTCTGTATTATAGTCGAATTCGACAGCATGCATATCATGCATATACGATGTGAATCTAAATTTATTTTTCGGCGTAAGCTGTATTAAGCCAGCTTTTCACCTTAGCCTGACCTTTGTTAGCGTCCAATAGAATTCAAATAAAACTTCCCGCGGCCAAGTACAGATGAATACACTTCATTGACTGCATTGGCTGATTTGAGAATACGACCAGAACATTGGAAACATGTCTGCGTCTTTGTAACACTGTTTTACTGCGTGTTCAGCATGAAACAATTTTATATCTAATGAAAAGGCTTAATAGATAGAACAGTTTTACACTCAATCTCGACATCAATACAGTTTGTGCGTCCACCTTTTATTTTCAGAAGATTTTCAGCGCGAGAACGTTTGCACTAAAGGCTATTTTCTCATATTTATTACTAACTTCCATATTCCTGTCAACATGTTAACATGTTAAAGTATAGAGAGCAGTGGAAGCGAAGACTCACTTTAATTCATTGCATTTCAACTCGCGAGGTATATCGGGTCAGTTTGCGGCCACTGTGTGTGAATGTCAGAGTTTACATACAGGTCATCGCTGCGTCTCTACCCTATGTGCTGATCGGAGTTCGCGGCCAGGAAAATAATCGAATAAAGACGCTATAGCGTGAACTAGGTGAACTGGAATTTTCTTTAGACCGGACAGATGTTAAATGAAGATATCCAGCGATACCGTATATCAATAATAGATTCTTAATGTGTTTTACAACAATACCATGATAAATATTATTTTTAATTAATTTAACAAGAATTATGCCATGATGTTGACTAATGAATTAAGCATGAGCGCAATGATTCTTGATACTGTTAACAATCGAATCAAATAGCAACGCCAGACAAACCACTAAAACAGGTTTGTTCGAATAACGCGCGTATAAATATTTAAAATATATACGGATACTTCGCGTGTGGCCGGTTGACTCATATGTTTTAATTTCATTTCCATTCTTCTTTTGGTTTTCTGTTTTGTATCTATACGTTTATGACCAGCAATATGTAATAATGTAAAATAAGCCGCGACAACTCCGCGTATCATCCCGTACTGCGTTTGCTGCAGCTAAAAACTGCACAGAAAAAGACATTCGCTATCTTTGATCTCATTCATTGAAGTCTTCACCTTTCATTAACTGCAACCACAATCAACGCCGTATATCTTTTTTTTAAAGATATTTCTTATTTAAATTAAGGAATGTTAAGATTAGTTTTTTTCTCTTTAAAAGTTTGCATTGTGTGTGTAAGGTAACCTCAAAAATGATTAAAAAACGTTGTGCACTCATATATTTTGAAGTTAAATTTCTCAGTAACGCCGCTAGCCATTTGCAAACAATGTGAGCCTCGGGGGATATAGAGCATTGAACAAAATAGGGTCTACGAAATTCCCCCCAGCTGGGGGGGTGGGGAGCAAAAGACAGTGTTCATGGCTCACGGCCTAGATACTATTTTTGTGGGCAAAGTAACAAACCTTAGCAACCAATCAGAAGGGCCGATATTATGAGAACCATTGTACATGAAACAGATTACTACAGGGAGCTAAGTCCAGCCAGTATTTTATCAAAACAATGCCGATTTAAATGCACTTTTCGTTGTAATTTTTGTATGTGTTCACTTAAAAAATTCGCATTTATTTATATAACAAGGCCAATACTACGGATAGACATGACACATTTATCGGAGTTACCGTCCTTGGTCTATATTTAGAAAATGTATATTTAGAACTAAGTTGAGGCCGATATGTATTGAAATCATAAGAGAGCATTAACTTTTTCAAAACATTTCATCTTAATCGCGCATAGTTTAGTTGCTTATCACATACATTTGTAATTCACACTGAAATAAACAACATTATGTATTAAAAATATATGTTTAAACATAAAGAATGCTACTTCCGGAATATATGTTCGCATAACATATCGGTTTGTTATTTAGATATAACCTGACTATATATGTCTTTCTTACATCTATCATATATAATTGGTCCGGAGATCGCTGGTTACCTATTGAATCTATACTCCAGCTTTCAACATTAGTCCAAACATCTTTTGCCTCTGTGTTGCGAGTTCTTGTTTGGCAATTATCTGAAGTTGTGGAATTCGCATTGAATGCAATTATTGCTGGAATATTTCCTGAAGTTATTGTTCAAGCAGTACAATTAAATGATTGATCCAGCATTTCATCAAGTTATTAATAGAGCAATTCATTGAGTTATAATTGGTCAATCATTTCATGTGTAACTCAAGTTGTTCGCAAGTAAACAACTAAATTACTTTTCGAAAAAAGAACTTCCCAAGCGGGGAATCGAACCCCGGCCGCCACGGTGAGAGCGTGGAATCCTAACCACTAGACCACTTGGGATTGCGAGCGTCCAGCGTGTTAAACTACTGATAGCTTTTATCAACATCTACGTCTCTGGTTTTATGAATATCGTAATCCGCTATACTACAACGACTGTAGTGTGCACTCAATAAATCTTTGCTACTGAAGGAATCTTCACTTAAAGTTTGACAATTAACAAATCCAATTATGTTGCCGCACTCCTCGATAGTATAGTGGTAAGTATCCCCGCCTGTCACGCGGGAGACCGGGGTTCGATTCCCCGTCCGGGAGCATCTCTTTTCATCAATTTACTTTTTTTTCACGTACTAGTATTTTTGTAATTTTAATTCGTAACCTAAAATAATTGCTATACTTCAATCATATTTAGAAAACGAGGAACATATTTTCAAAACTTCTCTCATTGCCAATAGATTATGCAATGAAGCATTTTAAGACCAGTGTTTTATCAACGTATTAGTGCTGCGGATTTATATGAAGTAGTTTGAATTGATTGTAGTTAGAAACACTATTCAATGGCTGCTGTATAACGTTTAATGTGAAGCACGCACACTTGATTTTCTTATCTCATACACTTGTAATTCACACTTCAATAAACAGCATTATTTATTAAAAATTATTGTTCAGACAATTACAATTCTACTCCCGGAATATACTTCGCATTACATACCAGCTTTTTTATATTTAGACATAACCTGACTATATATGTCTTTCTTACATCCATCTTATTTGATTGGTCCGGAGATCGCTGGTTACCTATTGAATCTATACTCCAGCTTTCAACATTAGTCCAAACATCTTTTGCCTCCCCGTCGGGGAGCATCTCTTTTTATCAATTTACTTTTTTTTCACGTACTAGTATTTTTGTCTGGATGTCACTATTTTTTTTTACCTCTGACATATTTAATTGGTCCGGAGATCGCTGGTTACCTATGTCATCTATACTCCAGCTTTCATCGTTAGTCAAATACCCTTGTATTGCCAGTTCGTGTTTGGCGATTATCCGACGTTGTGGATTACGCATTTTCTGCTATTATTGATCATGCATTTTATGAAGTTATTGATGGAGTATTTCCTGAAATTATTGTTCAAGCAGTACCATTAAGTGATTGGTCCAGCATTTTATAAAGAATTCTAAAGCATTTCGTCAAGTAATCGAGCAATTCATGGAGTAATTATTGGTGAAGCATTTCATGTGCAACTAAAGTTATGCGCAAGTAAACAACTTAATAACTTTTCGAAAAAAATTCCTTAGCGGGGAATCTAACCCCGGTCGCCACGGAGAGAGCGTGGATCCTAACCACTAGACCACTTGGGATTGCGAAAGATTCATGTGTTAAACTAGGTCTTATTGCTCTAGTAATCGGCTATACTACAACGACTGTACTGTGCACTCAATGAATAGACATGCATGCTCCTGAAGGAATCTTGACATAAATTCTATGAACCAAGAAATGCTGCATTAATAGTGCCCTCCTCGATAGTATAGTTGTAAGTATCCCAGCCTGTCACACGGGAGACCAGGTTTCGATTCCCTGACGGGGAGCTTCTGTTTTTATCCATTTCCTTTCTTTTTAATAACTTTCACCTACTAGTACTAGTATTTGTTGTCACCAAAACTTTTCACAATCCCAATACGTTCATGCAATGAAGCATTTTAATACAGTACGTGTGTTGTGTTGTATAAACGTGTACCGGTTAGTGCTGTAGATTTGTATAACGTAGTTTGAATTGTAGTTAGAAACACTATTCAATAACTTCTTCAGTATGTTTCATGTGAAGCACGCATTCTTTATTTGCTTTCATCGTTAGTCAAATACCCTTGTATTGCCAGTTCGTGTTTGGCGATTATCCGACGTTGTGGATTACGCATTTTCTGCTATTATTGATCATGCATTTTATGAAGTTATTGATGGAGTATTTCCTGAAATTATTGTTCAAGCAGTACCATTAAGTGATTGGTCCAGCATTTTATAAAGAATTCTAAAGCATTTCGTCAAGTAATCGAGCATTAATAGTGCCCTCCTCGATAGTATAGTTGTATGTATCCCAGCCTGTCACACGGGAGACCAGGTTTCGATTCCCTGACGGGGAGCTTCTGTTTTTATCCATTTCCTTTCTTTTCAATAACTTTCACCTACTAGTACTAGTATTTGTTGTCACCAAAACTTTTCTCAATCCCAATACGTTCATGCAATGAAACATTTTAATACAGTACGTGTGTTGTGTTGTATAAACGTGTACCGGTTAGTGCTGTAGATTTGTATAACGTAGTTTGAATTGTAGTTAGAAACACTATTCAATAACTTCTTCAGTATGTTTCATGTGAAGCACGCATTCTTTATTTGCTTATCACATGCACGTTTAATTCACCTTTAAATAAACAACATTATATATTAAAAATGTATGTTCAAACATGAAGAATGCTACTTCCGGAATATATTTTTCATGAAATAACAGTTTGTTATCTAGACATATATAACTGTTGTGCCACTCATTATGCATTCGCGATTGTTCTCTCGTGTGGGAAGGACGTGCAAAATCGCTTAACTGGTATACATATTGTATTTATTGGATTTGATTAAGTTTTAGATTATCTAAGATCTAAAATTAGATTATCTAAGATCAGTAACGCCCCGCTAGAAATTTGCAAACAATGTGTCATGTGCCTCGGGGGATATTGAGATTTTAAAAATAGGGTCTACGAAATTCCCCCGGGGGGGAGCAAAAGTATTCATGGCTCACGGCCTAGATACTATTTTTTGTGGGCAAAGTAACAAACCTTAGCAATCAATCAGAAGGGCCGATATTATGAGAACCATTGTACATGAAACAGATTACTACAGGGAGCTAAGTCTAGCCAGTATTTTGTCAAAACAATACGATTTAAATCCAGTTTTCGTTGTTATTTTTGCCCTGGGGCGAAGCCCCTAGGCCATAGTACTCATAACCGTTTTTTTGAGATGAGCTGACTTGGCTGGCTGCCAAAACAACCACGAATGAATGAATTTGGAAAAGTCCGATTTACCACTTGGCGGTCATTCATGCGCAATCAAAGAAGAGGGACCTATACAAACAAATAGGTCCCTGCAAAGAAGTTCTCAATAGCCCGCATTGTGAATACAGAACATCACTATATAACATGACAGTGTCATAAAACGAGTAAAAAAATATTATTGAAGCAAAATTCCTAAGCATTGGGTACGGCATAGTTTTTATTATTGTTTGCATATTCATGCGAGAATAAGTTCCTCACTTGACGGTCTAGGCCGAAAATATACGAGTGTCTACGGAGAAAGTAAGAAGAATGTTTTCTGATACATTTTTTCGGCGTAAGCTGTATTAAGCCAGCTTTTCACCCTGACTTGACTTTTGTAAGTGTCCAATAATACTCAAATAAAATTTCCCGCGGCTAGGTACGAATGAATACACTTCATTTATTCCATTGGCTGATTTGAGTATAACGCCAGAACATTGGAAACATATCCGCGTCTTTGTAACACTGTTTTACTGCATGAAACAATTTTATCTCTAATGAAAAGGCTCAATAGATAGAACAGTTTTACAATCAATTTTCGACATAAATACAGTTTGCGCGTTCACCTTTTATTTTCAGAGATATACCAGCGCAAAAGCGTTTATACTAAAGGCTATGTTGTCATATTTAGTACTTACTTGCATTGCATTTCAACCCGCGAGGATTCGGGTCAATTCGCGGCCATTTGTGAAAGTCAGAGTTTATACAGTTCATCACCGGAGTTCGCAGAAGGGGTTGCGATCATTGTGTTACACCGGTCTTACTGACAATAACGTAGTGACTGTAATGCATTGCATTCCAATCCGCAAGGTATCAAGGTCAGTTTGCGGTCAGTTGCAGAACTCTTTATATAAACGCCGTCTCGTAAACTTTGTGCACTTGAAGTCTTGATCAGAAAGATACTAAATAAAGATATTCGGCGATATTATTGTGGTATGTCAATTATCGATTTTTAATATGGTTTCAACATTTGCATGATAAGGACCAATTTTGATAAAATTAATTAGAAATATTTATCCATTTAGACCAGTTTATTAAGCATGAGCACAATAATTCACTATACTATAATTATGCAATTAAATAAGATTCGAGTATTGCCGGCTGACCTATATGCACTCGTTTATTTTCATGTTTCTTGTGTTTTTCTATTCTGTAAATATAGATATCTGAGTAATAATATCACATAAAGCAAAATAAGCCACGAAATCTGGCGCAACACCCCGTAATTGATTTCCTTATGATGTAGCTAAGAACTGCGCAGAAAAAAGGCATCCGCTACTTTGTATCTCATAGAGATAACTTTTGATCGTTCATAAACATCGACCACAATCAACGCCGTATATCTTTTTTAAAGATATTTCTTGTTACGGATCATTTTAATTTCCGGCAACGATATCTAATCATACGACACACAAACACTAACTCCGGTCCTTATAAAAAAAGACGAATGCTTCGGTTATTGTAGGAACATATGTACGAAATATCTTCGTCACAATCGGCTCGGGGAGCTAATCTGTATTTGCTGCATTTTATGAAATTGGTCTTCAATGTATAATTTTTTTCTTGACTATTCTGTGTTATTGTAACATATTTTGTATCAATTTATTACAATTTAACACATATGAAATTCGTGCAGTCCCGCTTTAATATACATATTACAAAAAACTAATTGAGATTATTCTTCAAAATGTCGTCGCACACATAAGTCCTTTCTTTACATTCATTTACACATTAATGTTATTTAATCGGTTAACCACGGGTGGTCGGACGGAAGGACATGTGCAATGTATCATGTTTCCCATTCCGTGTGGGCATGTAAATAAACAGGTCAAAACTTATATTGAAAAAGAGACAAGGGCGTTGTCTTTGTGTTTTACCATAACATGAATTACACAATGTCTTCTATGTGTTATACCATAACATGAAGTACAAAATGTCATCTACGCATATTGAGGTTTTTGATAGAATACCATCAACGGGGTCATTTGTTATTTTATTTTAAAATTTGCCGCAATAAGACACTATTGAATTAGTTGAATGCTAAACCCATTTCTTTATGGTTGGAAATAATGAAAGCGGTGATACAACTCGGAACCCCTCGACCAAAAGATGGACACTATATTAGCCGCGTTCTTGGAATATTGGGTTTAATACATATGCTTTATAAACGTCTCAAATTAGTATGTGCAGTCCGCATAGGCTTATCAGGGACGACACTTCCCGCCAAAACTGGTAATTTCGTCAAGAAGACATTTCTTTTAAACAGTTAATTCCTTTAAAGCGGAAACTGTCGTCCCTGATTTGCATGCGCGAATTCCTTTTAACATCATTTATGCATTAAACTCCCTTTTACAAGAACGAGCCTCATATTTTTTTGATGAGGTTAAATGAAAAAACGAAATAACAGTACCTCCGCTTCCCGGACACATCGGCCCGAAACAACTAGAAGACGTTAATAGCTCCTCATGCGTCCATCCCGCCAACTGAAGCGCTCCCGTCACTGTCTCCAACCGACGCTGCATTTCAGGGATCACCACCCCCGCCACTGCGTCCGGTTCCTGAACCAGATCCCCAAGAGTCTCTTCCAGCACTTGCGCCGTGACCGCTCCCGGATGATGAGAGCCCGTTGCCGCTTGAAGAGCTCATACCGGATGCTGAAGTGGTTGGTTCTTTTGTGGTTTGTTCCAAATTTTGCTGTGACGCGGAATGTTGCGAAGATCCTAGAATGGTATTCGTGGAGAGTCCATACTTTTTCTCTAAAGTGAAAATGCTTAAACATGTAATGCATCATCATCAATATCATCAATCTCATCATCATCATGATCATCATCATGATCATGATCATGATCATCATCATCATCATCATCATCATCATCATCATCATCATCATCATCATCATCATCATCATCATCATCATCATCATCATCATCATCATTATCATCATCATCATCATCATCATCATCATCATCATTATCATCATTATCATCATCATCATCATAATAATAATCATCATCATCATCATCATTATCAGAACCGACATCATGATCATAATCATCAATTACAATAGCATCCCCGTCGCTACCATCATCAACCGACACATCATCATGGATATCATCATAATCAACATCATGAGCAACATGGTTTTAATCAACCTTATCATCATCATTAGAAGCAGCCTCAGAAGCAGTAGCACCACCACCTACATCATAATCATTAAATACAATAGCATCCACATCGCTACCATCATCAACCGACACATCATCATCATCATCATCATGGATATCTTCATAATCATCATTAACATCATGAGCAACACGGTTATAATCAACCTTATCATTATCATTAGATGCAGCCTCAGAAGCAGTAGCACCACCACCTACATCATAATCAATCGGCACCATCATAAAAATCATTTTTATTTTATGCTTTCCGGTGGTTTATAGAGAAATATCAGTGAAATAAAACTGGAATTTCACTGTTTGAAACAGTGAAAAATAACAGTGAAAAATAACGATATTTTTCACTGTTTTACAGTGACATGACGTCATTTTTTCGACGAAATGACGTCATAAATCCAGCGACATTATCCAGTTAAACTTTTTTACAATGTAAATAAACGGTGAAAAAAGCATAAAATAAAAAGAAAATTTGTTGGAATCGATGGAATATCGATTTTAATTCACTCGTGATCATAAACAATACATATTTTCACTCGTGGCTGCGCCACTCGTGAAAATATTCTTGTATATGATCACTCGTGAAATAAAATCGATATTCCATCGAATCCAACAAATATCCTCTATCTATTCTCATCCTTCTACTATTCTTCGTCAGCATCATCAGCATCATCACTTCCACAAACATTACCCGCTCAAAAAAAACATCACCCCCACCATCATCATCACCAACACTACCACAGATCAAGTGATACTTCTACACGGCTCTAAATACACGCATGCGCACGTCTGACAGCCAGTCTCATCTGTTGCGGTGCTTAGTGTGTAGCCATCGTTGCACGACAGCATGCACATGTCGTTGCACTTTCGGTACGTGTCGCCGCTGATCGGAAGTGTACCTGGTTCGTGTAAGTAAATAATATCGATCTTAATCTTGTAAGTTAACTCAAGTTTTGTTTTTAATGCAAACGTCATACATAATACATATCCTTTTGAAAAAAGCTAAAATACGTATGGAACAAAATGCTCAATAACGCACTCGCTAATCAAAATATATTTAACGCCTTCCTTTTAATAACGATATGAAACGCATCCAAACGAAATACATGTGCAAAACCCTCCTGCATCTTGAAACATATTGATTACCATTCCCTTTGTTGGTCTCATGCGTGTCGGCACTTGTGTTCATCCACCACTTGCTTGGACAATTCTTATGCGTCGGTGTGCATGCATGACTCGATGACGTCGCCTCTGGTCGCATTGCGCAGTCGCAGACTCTGCACTTCCGGTTGTCCACAGCCGACGGCGGGCAGCGGTTTTCTTCATTTCCGGAAGTGTTTCCAGAATATTGGAAAAGGAATTGTTGATACGACATGCCACCTCCTACCGACCGGAGCCCCGGTACGCGAGCGAGGGAACTTCCGGGGTTCCAAGGTACTTGACATTTAGCTGCGATTATAAACGATTTGACTTTTCATATAATAATAATAAAGGAATTATCGAACTATAATAACTTCTCTTCTCAAACTACATGTTACGGCTAGTTTGACATTTGTGCTTCTAGAACTACCAGTAGAATTGCTACTTAATATTGATGATTGAATAAATACCATATCATTAATACGTCAACAACAGACAATCTTTATCTTAATTGTTTTCTGAAGTACGTGCCTGATAAAATCAAGATCTATTTATTAAGAAAATAACGACAAATATTCACAATTACAGCACTTCATAAAACAAAAACAGTATTATCATCACTGTACCATAACAAATAAGTAGAATCAAAATCGACGCCCAAATGACATCCGACCCATTTGTGAATAACAGCGTCAAGAATAATAATGTCATTATTATTGGCACGAAAACAGCGCTGCACCTCGCGCGTGTAACTATTTTGCAAAAGACGTCGTTTCCGAAAACGTAAAATATAAAAGGGCTGTTCGATGTTTGATAATTATGCAAGTATCCGTGGTAACACACTGGCTTCACAATCCAGAGATCGCTGGTTCGATCCCCCGCTGCACCTAACCTACTAACTCGTCTTTCGCATGAGACGTTAAACCGAGGTGCAGTGTACTAGGTGCTATACACCGGGCACTAAAAGACCCAGGGTCACCTCTGGAACGGGGTGTCTTCTGTATCTTGCACTATCCCCCGTAACCAACTAACACGTCTTTCTGGGGGCGATGGCCATATGGGAGACAATCCCGGTGCACTCGATAAAAAACAACAATAACAACAACGATAATTATGCACTAAGACGCTTATATGATTACCATATTAAACACAATTGAGTTACGGCGTATCAACGCGGCTTTATGTCATTATGGGCGTAAAGGAAGGCTTTATCAGCCCGTGTTCTTAAAATGCATGACAGTTACTCGAAGAATACATTCAGATTACGGTTAGTTGCGTGACAGTTACTCGAAGAATACATACAGATTACGGTTAGTTTTAGTGATATTCGACCCTATGTTGGCTCGACTGTTTCAAATGTTTGCGCTTTAATTATAATACATACAGTTCCGTTTTCTGGCTAGAACTGGTGTCAGATTTCCTAACGCGCGATTGAAGTTGAACTATAGGAAAATGTTTGATAACAGATATATGTTCAAAATTTGAATGGCTAATGATCTGCTGTTGAAAATATGTAATAACCGACATGTACCTATACATTATTAAGAGATGCTTAACTTAAAAAAAGACAAATAAATAATTTCAGTACTCTAAAATTCTTTCGTAAGGGTTAATACAGTTGTGTTCTGTGGTGATATTATTAAACATAAGTATTTACGTTATGAT
Source organism: Dreissena polymorpha (assembly GCF_020536995.1). Taxonomy (NCBI): domain Eukaryota; kingdom Metazoa; phylum Mollusca; class Bivalvia; order Myida; family Dreissenidae; genus Dreissena; species Dreissena polymorpha. Next base: position 202,952,466 of record NC_068355.1, read on the forward strand.
GATTGTGTTTCTTTCTCAATCTAAACTTCTTTAAATCATCTAAAATGACTTAAGGTCAGAATTGTATTAAAACAATTCTTGGTGTTTTCCACGCTTCCTTTATTTAAAACTGGCCGTAACTATGTTCATCTTTATCTTGTTTGTTGGAAACTACACAATACCTGAAACGTTAACACATCACATGACGCGTATTTCTCTGGGCTGCAGGTTTCTCGGTACAACAGTGGAGAGTTCTTCCGTACTGCCTCTGCTACAGAGTCTGGTCTCTGCTACAGAGTCTGGTGCAACAACTGAGTATGCTGGGAAATCAAAGCCCACGAAGCGGCCTGGTACGTGTATCATTATCATCACGATAAAGAACATTCTTTTTGAAAGATGAATAGTTTATTAGTGCCAGTTGTATTTGTAATCTAACATTAAATGCCAAGCAAAAATACTTGTAAGTCAGTAAACCATCATTGAATTAATTGGGAATTCATTATTTTCTTTTAGTAATCAATCTCATGGGTAATCCTAAGTTATAACCGTTCCGTCCCAAAAGTCTTCAATCAGGATCATATTAGTCGACAAGTTTGAAGTGAGTAGAAACTTGAACGTTTGATGCAAACCAGAAATTACACAGCTAGGGTTTTTTTCAATAAATTATTTTGTATAACGCTATACTGACATTTTGTTCAATTCTGATCAGCTGTCGTTTGACGAAGCCATGCTTTGGCGCTCGTTCGACCCGCCGTCACGGACAGTACTGCAGACGACAGTCCGTACCTCAGTCGACTTCCTGTTCAGTCGTCTGGAGAAACTGCACGGCCGGATATTGGTGTGTCGCGCCTTGGGATATTTTACCTTAGGTGGGGGTTGAGTCACTTGTATTCAAGTCTTGTTCTGGGTAAACTGGCCTTAAAGCACTTAATTCGGCCTTAACTGGATTTTTGTTTATCTAGAAGAGATTGTATACTAACCAAATAAAAGCGGAACATGTCTTCCCTGATAAGCCTGTCCGGGCCACACATGCTCATCTGGGACGGCACTTTTCGCACATGCATTAAGACCAGCTTTCCCAGAACGAGGATCACTTGTTTATCTACTTGCCAGCACATTAATGGAAGTCTCGTTTAGCAAAAATCCACTTCAATAATGGATCTTTACTTCAGCCAATAACGAAATCACCGAGGTGGAGCTTGATGACGTGTTGTGATGCGATGATGACGTATTAAATGACGTCTACACGTACTGGACACCGCCCATGCGCAGACTGCCCCCTCTACTTCTCGTGTGCATACGGGCGGACATCGACCAATATGTCGGTACTGAACTTTACTGTTATTTTCTCGTTTGAATTTAATGTTTTACGAACGTCGAGCTGATGAGAAGACAATGATGTTATATGTACTATGGCGATTTATATTGGGATTTCCAATTCATTATCAACATCGCATATTATTAACATTAAGATAAAGCGGTTATCGCAACGCGGTTGAACGTCTGCCTTAAGGACTTGTGATCATATAGGTTCGCTACCACTTGATGCTTTCTGATTAGTTTTCAGCTGAGAAACAATTAGTTCAACTTTCTTTACGTGACTTGCTTATGACTTAAGCATCAGCGGAAGAGGTTCATTAGCTACATTCTGCATGTAAACAGTACATGTACTACATACACACTGCGCGTATTTTTGTAATGCTCTGTGATTGACTATAATTAACAGATGTGTTGTTTTTTCACCGCAGTTGAGCGCGGTGCAGACGGTGCGCGCGTGTTGAACAAGTACCACCGTCAGTTTACGGAAGCTGCGCACAAGCGCTACTGCGCAGATTATGCGCAGAAAAGCTTTTCCATAGCAACCTAGTTGATTTCTTCGCGGGAACCTGGGCCAATGGTAGTATTGCGCATAATTATGATATGTATGGACAGTTAATCGTTATATCAGATTGATAATCACAATAACGAGTATCCAAAAAATGAAAATATAAGTTGATTGTTCAATCAGGCGCAATTTGCTATTTTAGTCTTTGATAATTTTTGATCCTCCAATAAAGAAGTATAATGAGGAACATTATCGTATTCATGAGTTTTTAAACGTTTCGTTATTTTCGAATTGCCGCAAGTCATTTTTAAATAGAGACTTTTGACATTGGTTTTACTAATTCATTCCCTGTAATATCGAAATTTGTGCTTACATTGTCCCGGATTAGCCTGTGCTGACTGCAGAGGCTAATCTGGAAGGCACTTTACGCACATGCATAAAGACCAGTTTTCCGAGAATGATGCTAAAATAAATTTTAAAGTGTTTTATTCCAGGGAGAAAAAGCCGTATACGAACGCTGAAGGGGAGGTAATAGAAGAGGACCGCTATGGGACGTCACAGCCCCTTCGCTTCGGAGAGGATGACTACAACATCCAGGCTCTAAACAATCTGCCCTATCATCGCCTGCACGCGGGTCACGTTGACCTTCTCAAGAAGGATGGTCTCGCCAAAGTGCACTTCTGCGTTGCTAAGTTACACGCACTTCCTGTTGAGTAAGCGTTATGGTTAAGAAATGTTACATCGTATGTTATAATTACTCACTTAAATTGTTACGACCTAACCCTCTACCTTTGGTTTTAGTTGTCGTTTACTGTCATTGTTACCACTGTAACTATTGTATGCGGACTTACTTACCTGATGTAATTGTAGACTGATAAAATGACTTTTTTACCTGTTTAAATACACGTTAAAGTAAGACTGCACGATTTTGTCAAATATTTATTAATTTACATCAAATATTTATTAATTTACATCAAATTTAATCTAATAAAAAGACGAATGCTTCGGTTATTGTAGGAAAATATGTACGAAATATCTTCGTCACAATCGGCTCGGGGCGCTAATTTGTCTATGCTGCATTTTATGAAATTCGTCTTCAATGTATAATTTTTCTTGTCTATTTCGTGTTATTCTAACATATTTTTATCAATTTAACACATATAAAAATCGTGCAGTCTCACTTTAATTTAGATTGTTTGAGTTTTTTTATTTGAACATTATATATAGCTTTTAACAAATAAGTAAGTAAGCTTTGCTCGATAACATTTTTAGCTTTTCGTTAAAAACATATGAAGATAAATAATGGTACATGTTTTTACTGTCAAAATAAACAAAAATACTGTCTCTTGTATTAACACTGGAACATGAGCCAAACGCGTCTTAAAAGTATGTAATTCACGCATGTTTCTCGCGGCTCTCCCAGGGCGCTTTTAGACGACTTCACGGCGGCCAAAGCGGCATTCCCGGGGAAACCCCTGATCACGTGCATTCTGGAGGCGCTTTTGCTCTCCCGGAAGGGGCTTCAAATGGATCCGGTTCAGTTTATGCCTCAGCTACTAGGGCGCCTGGAGGACAACGAGGTTTGAAATAGGACTGATATGAGCCTCGTTTCAAGAAAACTGGTCTTAATGCATGTGCGCAAACTGTTGTCCCAGATAACCCTGTGCAGTCCACACATTCTAATCAATGACGACACTTTTCGCCGAAACTGGATTTGCGTTTAGAAGAGACTTCTTTTTAACGAAACATTCCATATAAGCGGAAAGTTGCTGACTGTTCTGGCTAATCTGGGACGACAGTTTATTTACATGCGTTAAGCCCAGTTTTCCCAGAACAAGACGCATATTTATAAACATACATTAAGGTAAAACAAGAATACAAAATCATTTTTGTACATCTCCGGTAGCACTTGAATAATAGATCATTGAATAAGAGATCTGCTATTCAAATATCGTTATTACTTAAGAAACCCCGCGCATACAAGTGGAACACTCTTTTTCAACAAAAATAATCAAAATAAGCTTTTTGATGTTATAATACGTTATATGTATACAGACTTTTAACAAGGAAAATCACCGAAAAATGTTTTCTTAAAAGTTCTGTGTGAATTGAGCCGCTTCATGCAAACACTGTCCTTTTGCCGTATGTGGTCAGCGAAGCCCCAGGCCAGCCTGTGCATTCATTCAGTCGGATCAGGAGCTACCCTGTCTGCTATTGACATCACGAAATATCGCGTGACTTTAAAGAGGACAAAGTAACTCCTGACCAGAGTGCGCAATCGGCATACGACCCATATTCGCATGACGCGGCTCAATGCAGTGTTTTGTTTCAGACAACAGCCGAGTTCAAGCAGCGCTTACGTGAATATAGCTCAAAAGTGTGGTTCGAGCCCGATGTCAACATCCTGGTGCGTCCCGGGGGTCAACTGCTTCACGGCATCCACGTGCACACGTCCGAAATTTACATGATGACGATTACGTCATGTGGACATTATGTAATCACAGGTTCATTATACGTTATGGCTTAACTTTATAAAAGAGATGCTTTTTTTTGGCGGGTTTACGAAACTGAATTAACGTTTTTAGTTTCGCAATTTTCGACATGTATAAATTGTAAGAGTGGATATTTTATTACAGTTTTGAACTTTCTTTATCAACATATATAAGCGTAATCGAGGCCACATATTTCCATTACGATGAAACAAATATTGCACGAGAGAGGTCGGTATTTACCGTTTAATGGTGTGATGAAAAATGAAATAATTCACAGTCATCTACAGAAACAAAACCAAAATAAATTGGTTCTAAAATGTAAACAAACGTGAAACGCTAAACAAGATGGTCTCATATAGAGAGATTATTAACGCTTGACCTTCTTTAGTCTGCGGGTCGTTGGAGGAGATCAAAATCTGGAACATCAAGGTCGACCCCCACGGTTGCTACGCAATGTGACGGGTAAAGGTCAGTCTAGAAAGGTCGCGTTTTGTCATGGCGATGAGTGGATCGCCATAAAATTTGGCAACGTAATAAAAGTAAAAGGTCTGCAAACAGGTGAGCATTACCAATAAAAAACTCTATATTGAAAATTTGAAATATATATTTTTGATTGTGTATGTACATGTATGCATGTTTATTTGTATTTTGCTAGTCTTTGAAATATTAAAATGTGTTCTTATCATAAATCATCAATTAACATATTTTTACAAACAAACAGAACATCAATACAATAATTAGGCCAAGCCGAAAATGACTTTATCTATATACTAGGATAGAACTTGTCACGAGTTTCTTTTCAAACAATCTATTGTTATTCAACGGTGTTGGAGGTTACTGACGAATTTTCGGGGCGAATAAATTATATGAAATAAAATAGCAACGAATGTCGGATAATTTTATCAACAATCAGTTCTGATTCGCTGTAAATTCATAAACACAACATCATTTCACCTCTCAGAGAAAATATATACTTAAAATGTAAAATGCATATTTAAAATGTATCTTCCACATTTAAAAGTAGCAATTAAACTCCATAAATCTTAACAGGCATGAAATTATTATTATTATTTACTTTTTTATATAAAAAAACACAACTAAAACATACAAACATATCACGATTACCGGTAATTGCAAAAAATTGGTAGTTTGCACGCTGCAGTTGCATTCAACTCTTATACGGTTGCAATGATGCAGTCGATAGTTTGTTCGTTTGCGACCGGATTACCCCTTGTTAAATCCCCGCTCAAGGTGCGCTCTTAGAATCATCTCAAAAGACATTAATACGTTGGTCTTGCTATGAAATGGAATCGATTCAACTGACAAAAGTTTCCGATGTTATATGGTTTTAATAAAAAAGATTATATAAACTTCATTATCGCATTCCTGTTTGCAGGTAAACAATGTATGGACATACCGCTACTCAACGGCGATTTGGTAACAGCGTAAAGTGTGGTCCCAGTTAAGCGTGTGCAGACCGCTCAGACTATATATGTATAAAGTATTTGCTAAGATGAAGAATGTATTAGATACTCGCTATGGGAAAACGATTCTTCTGCTTGTACGTAAAGTGTGGTCCCAGATAAGACTGTGCAGTCCTCTTGCTAGTACGTAAAGTGTGGTCCCAGATAAGCGTGTGCAGTCCTCTTGCTTGTACGTAAAGTGTGGTGCCAGATAAGACTGTGCAGTCCTCTTGCTAGTACGTAAAGTGTGGTCCCAGATAAGACTGTGCAGTCCTCTTGCTAGTACGTAAAGTGTGGTCCCAGATAAGGCTGTGCAGTCCTCTTGCTAGTACGTAAAGTGTGGTCCCAGATAAGACTGTGCAGTCCTCTTGCTAGTACGTAAAGTGTGGTCCCAGATAAGACTGTGCAGTCCTCTTGCTAGTACGTAAAGTGTGGTCCCAGATAAGACTGTGCAGTCCTCTTGCTAGTACGTAAAGTGTGGTCCCAGATAAGCGTGTGCAGTCCTCTTGCTAGTACGTAAAGTGAGGTGCCAGATAAGCGTGTGCAGTCCTCTTGCTAGTACGTAAAATGTGGTGCCAGATAAGACTGTGCAGTCCTCTTGCTAGTACGTAAAGTGTGGTGCCAGATACGACTGTGCAGTCCTCTTGCTAGTACGTAAAGTGTGGTGCCAGATAAGCGTGTGCAGTCCGAACAGACTATATATGTATACAAGTATTTACTGAGATAAAGAATGTATTAGAGACTCGCTATGGGAAAACGGGTCTTCTTGCTTGTACGTAAAGTGTGGTCCCAGATAAGCCTGTTCAGTCTGAACAGACTAATTAAAGACGACACATTCCGCTTTATGGTATTTTTCCTTTAAAGAAAATCCAATTTAGGCGGAAGTGTTGTCCCTGATCAGCGTGTCCGGACTGCACAGTCGAATAAGGACGATACTTAACGCACAGTCATAAAGCCAGTTTTCCCAGAGCGAGGCTAATTTGTATAACTTTCTTTCTTTTAGCCGACGATAGTCTCTGCATCCGCAGTATAAACTTCTCTGTCGACGGCAGATTTATCTCTATATAAGCTACGGATCCCTCGAATTTCATAACACTGCCACACTGCAAGTAATTCTTCCTTTGTTCGGGGTTTCACACAAATCTTTATCCATGTAAAATCTTTACATGCAATAACGATTCAGAAGGCTTACAAACACAAGTTACGTAAAACATTCCAGTTCTTCGTTTAAAAATAAACATATAACATTTATTAAATTAATAAATTCAAAATAATACATAAATACATACATACATACATAAAAATATATACACATATATAAATAAATACTATGACTTTGGTTAAGAACAAAAATGATATTTATTCAACTACTCATGGTTCGGCCTGTATCAACGATTGCGATTACAAGATGTGGCATATTTTCATGGCATCGTGCACCGCTCTTCGCGACAGGAGGAAGATCGTCTGGAACACACAAATGATCTGAAAGGCGCGCGCACCGTTGACATGGTAACGGTGGTAACGATTGCAAAAAAATATATAAAATATAAAAAATATAAGAAAATATTCTGGTAAAACGGGGATTAATGCATTTGCGTTACGTGTCAACCCAGATAAGGTCATGCAGTCAGCACATACGTGTCACCCCAGATTAGGCCATGCAGTCAGCGTTACGTGTCACCCCAGATTAGGTCATGCAGTCAGCGTTACGTGTCACCCCAGATTAGGTCATGCAGTCAGCGTTACGTGTCACCCCAGATTAGGTCATGCAGTCAGCGTTACGTGTCACCCCAGATTAGGTCATGCAGTCAGCACATACGTGTCACCCCAGATTAGGTCATGCAATCAGCATATACGTGTCACCCCAGATTAGGTCATGCAGTCAGCGTTACGTGTCACCCCAGATTAGGTCATGCAGTCAGCGTTACGTGTCACCCCAGATTAGGTCATGCAGACAGCGTTACGTGTCACCCCAGATTAGGTCATGCAGTCAGCGTTACGTGTCACACCAGATTAGGCCATGCAGTCAGCACATACGTGTCACCCCAGATTAGGTCATGCAGTCAGCGTTACGTGTCACCCCAGATTAGGCCATGCAGTCAGCACATACGTGTCACCCCAGATTAGGTCATGCAGTCAGCGTTACGTGTCACCCCAGATTAGGTCATGCAGTCAGCGTTACGTGTCACCCCAGATTAGGTCATGCAGTCAGCACATACGTGTCACCCCAGATTAGGTCATGCAATCAGCATATACGTGTCACCCCAGATTAGGTCATGCAGTCAGCGTTACGTGTCACCCCAGATTAGGTCATGCAGTCAGCGTTACGTGTCACCCCAGATTAGGTCATGCAGTCAGCGTTACGTGTCACCCCAGATTAGGTCATGCAGTCAGCGTTACGTGTCACCCCAGATTAGGTCATGCAGTCAGCGTTACGTGTCACCCCAGATTAGGCCATGCAGTCAGCACATACGTGTCACCCCAGATTAGGTCATGCAGTCAGCGTTACGTGTCACCCCAGATTAGGCCATGCAGTCAGCACATACGTGTCACCCCAGATTAGGTCATGCAGTCAGCGTTACGTGTCACCCCAGATTAGGCCATGCAGTCAGCACATACGTGTCACCCCAGATTAGGTCATGCAGTCAGCGTTACGTGTCACCCCAGATTAGGCCATGCAGTCAGCACATACGTGTCACCCCAGATTAGGTCATGCAGTCAGCGTTACGTGTCACCCCAGATTAGGTCATGCAGTCAGCGTTACGTGTCACCCCAGATTAGGTCATGCAGTCAGCGTTACGTGTCACCCCAGATTAGGTCATGCAGTCAGCGTTACGTGTCACCCCAGATTAGGTCATGCAGTCAGCGTTACGTGTCACCCCAGATTAGGTCATGCAGTCAGCACATATGTGTCACCCCAGATTAGGTCATGCAATCAGCATATACGTGTCACCCCAGATTAGGTCATGCAATCAGCATATACGTGTCACCCCAGATTAGGTCATGCAGTCAGCGTTACGTGTCACCCCAGATTAGGCCATGCAGTCAGCACATACGTGTCACCCCAGATTAGGTCATGCAGTCAGCGTTACGTGTCACCCCAGATTAGGCCATGCAGTCAGCACATACGTGTCACCCCAGATTAGGTCATGCAGTCAGCGTTACGTGTCACCCCAGATTAGGCCATGCAGTCAGCACATACGTGTCACCCCAGATTAGGTCATGCAGTCAGCGTTACGTGTCACCCCAGATTAGGTCATGCAGTCAGCGTTACGTGTCACCCCAGATTAGGTCATGCAGTCAGCACATACGTGTCACCCCAGATTAGGTCATGCAATCAGCATATACGTGTCAACCCAGATTAGGTCATGCAGTCCACACAGGCGAACCAGGAACGACACTTGTCGCTTAGACTGGATTTTACTTTAGAAGAGACTTCCTTTAAACGAAAATTTCTATTAAAGCGAAAAGTGTCGTCCGTTATTAGCCTGTGCAGATTCACAATCCGATCTGATACGACACTTTTCGCACATGCATTAAACTCCATTTTCGCAGAATGCGGCTCATATATAATTATATTTTACTTATTTTTAGGGCTGTTTCGTTTCCGGTTTCGTTTCAATTTTAACGTCATTTATTAAATTTTATTAAGTTCAAGTTGTTATTTTTAGCGCATGTTTTTAGTCCTCTTGATTCGCGACTTTAATAACATACAGCTTATTTATATTTATTTTTGTTGTAAAGAAAGATTTAAGAGAAACGTATTTGCTTATTATATAACTTAAAAAATATATTAGTTAAAGGTTACACATATTATTCAATAAAACAACAACGGGTACTGTGTGCGCAGAGAAAGAAAAACATTTCAATGGCCTCGCTATAAAGTAAAAATACACCGCAATAGCATTAAGAAAACTAACAATTATTCTTTAATTAGCCTCAATAAAGTCTGTCTACACAGAAAGTGTTTTCCGGCGGACCACCATAACAATTATATTAGTTAAATGTTTAATGTTACACATTATTGTTTTTAGGAAATATTAATGGTTTCGCTTTCAAGTAAAATACACCGCAATATCATTCGGAACACTAACAATTATTCTTTAATTACCGGTAGCCTCAATAAAGTCTGTCTCCACAGGACGTGTTCCACTGGGCCACCAGGATGCGTTGTTCGTGACCGGCAGTGCGGGAGAGGACTCGCCGAACATAGTCGGCGTGTATAATGTCGGCAGACTGGAATACCGCGCCATCCGAGAACTTGTTAGACGACGGTTTTTATTTCGCTCTTTGCTAATTGTATGTGTATTGCTCCCATTTGCTTCAATGAATTTCGACAGCATATAATGATGACGTCTATATGAGCCCCGTTCTGAGAAAAGTAGGGTTCATGCACGTGCGTAAAGTGTCGTCCCAGATTAGCCTGTGCAGTCCGTACAAGCTAATCAGAAACGACACTTTCTACGTTTGTTCAATTTTTTCCTTAAAATGAAGTCTCTTTTTTACGAAATTTCAGTGTGGAAACTGTCGTCCCTGATTAACCTCTGCGGACTGCACACTGTACGCAATGCGTTCAGCCCAGTCTTTCCCAGAACGCGGCTCATATAAATAATCAATTATTACTGTTTGTTTTCAAATATTTTTTATTGAGTCTCTTTTATGTAATTATTCTTTCTACACTTAAAACGTCCATATTTTTGTAAAATGTTGCATTCCCCCTGAAAATTATTCGATACTTAAGATACGTTCATGATTAATATGATTACAAAACAGTCCAATAAAGTAAACTTTTCAAAAATAACAAAGTATCGTGCGTCATAATTACAAACGTTATACTCAACAGAAGGTGACCTGCAATGCAAACACGAGGTTTTACGAAGCAGACAACAGATCAGTGGTCATGGAAATTTACGATAAGTTTTACTTGTTTGACCTTGAAAAGATGGACGTCAGCATCGTGTTTCCGGGTCGAGTAGTCGAGTGTGTATCTTGACCAAACGGAAGCGTACGTACAATTTTTATTTGCATTTTACAATTCATGTGTGGAGGTGGCAGTATTCACAACATAGTTATTAAATATTCCGGTCATGGTGTGTCATTACTATTCCGCGTCACTAAGAAATCAAATTCATGATTTAAAGATTTTGCTAACTGAACGATTTGTGTCAGAACGTGTTAGAAACCGTTCCGCCCACTTTATCTCTGTCTCTGTCTATGACGTCATTCTTCCATTGTAGAACTCCTCGTGACGTCACGTTTTGTCACGTTTTGGCAAGAACGTGAAACTGTACAACATCACAAACGGCCGCATTGACGACACAATAAAAACTGGGCACAAGAAGGAGATCTACCAAGTTGTGGTCAGTTGTTATACCTTTCTTAACATTATGTCATATGCCACCTGTACTGTACAAGTGTAGTAGCAAGCAGTGAACATCTCAAAACTGTATTGCAAAACTGTAAAAACAACATTGTTTTTTAATGTTGTGACGAACATTTACATTCGCAAGTAATGTGTTCATATATATACGACCATTCTCCCCATACCTCTGATTCAAGTAGGGCAGTTAACAGATCTGATAAAAGCATGTGTACTAACTTTTGTACTAAGTGATTGGAATCGGTTCCCCAAAACGGAGTCGATTAATCGGAGGCCATAATCAGCGATTAATCAATTAATCAGCTTTTTTAACAAAAAATTAAGTTTTTAATATTTAACCAATGTTTTTGTTGATATTAACATTATATTACTATATTTTATCAAAAAGAACTTTATCATGACTATTCCTTATGTGTTTTGTGATTGAATAATGAATACATGCTTAAAAATCTTGCTTTGTGTTTGAAATATTGTGGCTGCAATGTTACGTACTGTGTGAAAATGGCTTAAACCCCAATGACTACAACAAATCTTGTACAGAGTGAAGAGTAATACAGATTATTGAATAAAAACAGACCTTTAAAAAGTAATTTTATTTCAAAAAAAAACTTGTATGATCATTATCAGAAGAATATGAAAATATCTACTTAAATATGGACGTTATGATAATAGTTTCTTGACATGGAAAGGTAACAAATTCTTCTCTGACCGACATTTTGAATGAATTGGCTATAGCTGCTATACACATCCGTATTAAGATCGCTGATAGGTTTAAAGGGGTTGTTTTATAATGTTATTGATTAGCTGAAATATTGAACCTTACTGCACTATTGTTATTATAAAAAAATTGAGCTGAATATGCTAGGGGCTGAGTGCTTAAAGTATATTTTTAAAGATTTAAACTTTTGCACACAAAAACATATATATCGAATGATCCGTGCGGTAAAAAAATTGTCAAAATTTCGTCGACTCTAAATTTTCATGGTCATCGTCACGTCAGCAGCGATTCGTCGATGACGCGTCGACGATCTGATTAATCAACTCACCACTAGTACTAAGTAATTGGAAATCAGCTAGCCAATTAAAAGTTATGTTAACTGGCCGCCACGATATGACTTGTTTACTGTTGAAAACGGTGATCAATGTAAATAAACCCCGTTCTGCGAAAAATGGGCTTAATGCATGTGAGTAAAGAGTTATTTCAGATTAGCCTGTGCAGTCCGCACAGACTTATCAGGGACGACACTTTTCGCTTTTACGGAATTTTTCGCTAAAAAAGGTCTATTCTTAGCGAAAATCAAGTCAAGGCGGAACGTGTCGTCTCTGCTTTCCCAGAGCAAGGCTCATATCGTTGTTTTACAGGTGAACGATCCGGGAAGGCTTGCTGCAGTGACGGTAGTTTTTAGCATAGGTGCGTTTACGCACCTATGCTTATGGTATATACCACATTTCGAAAATCCACATCGATTGGTTGCCCTTTATGAAGCCTTACCTGATCAAAAATCAGACGAAATATCTATTTAATTTAGTATATGGTCATTCTTACAAATTTTTTTTGGAAACGTTTTTCTAACGTTTTCTTCCAAGAATATTGCTGACACCGTTTTTAGTGAATTTTTCTAAGACCGTTTTATGTCAAAAAATCTTCTTATAACCTAAAACAAATTTCGTTCGTAAAACAATTCTATCTGCACTATAAATCTCAATCTCCTACGCAGTGGCCTCCCTTATACTAGAAGTTACTGACCGGGCGAAGCAAGGGAAGTAACTGCTGTGAGGAGTTTCTATAAAAATCTGCATTCAGAAATCTGTATTCAGGACTCAATCTGTTGTGCACGTCTGCATCTAACGCTTACCACAAGTTTTACGACAAATTCTTGACGCAGACGAATAGGGTAGCGTCTATTTTCATTTGTGAAAAGAATAGTTCGATACAGATCTGTCCGTGCTTAAATTTTGAAAGGCTTGGGTAATTATTTTTCATAAGCGTTTCAAACACTGATGTAAATGGAAAGATTATCTATTTAAATAGTCGGTAATTGTTTGAAATTATTGATTTGAGAAATTCGCGGATGGCGATATCGAACTACATTATACCACGTGACGCCATTCTTCCCTGTATCTTGCACCTATGCTTTTAACGCCATCGGCGCTCTCGTTGGACCTGTAGTGTTGATGGACCTTGTCACTCACTCTCGCATGTATGAGATCTCAAACAGTACGTTCAGGAGATGCGAAAGTATCTTTACCTCTCAGAATTAAAAATACGTTGGAATTTCGCGGCATATATCGTACAATATATTTTAATGTTAACGGCGTTTCTTTTTCTGTGTACGCATTGCATACTAGCATAACATATACTATCAATAAAGCGAACTTTGCGAATGTTGTTTTCAAGATCAGTTTATGGTGTTCGCTCCATATGTTATAAGACTACGAAAGTGTTATCGACCAATCGACGTTTAAGTTTGAACGGATGTTGTATACCAATGAGTCTCTTTCGTCATGTTAATCTGTTGAAGAAATTCAGTTCTATTCAAACAAATATTTATTTTATGTGAACACATGTAAGCACCGTTGTCGCTTAGTTGATTGCCTTTATAACTTAATATATATGCCACGTTTTGTGAATACGGGGCATAATGCATGTGCTTAAAATGTCGTCCCGTATTAGCCTGTGCAGCCCACACAGATTTATCAGGGACGACACTTTCCTCATAGAATAGATTTTCGTTTATAGGAGAATTCCTTTAAACGAAACATTCCATAAAAGCGGTAACTGCACATGGTTATCTGGGAGTATACTTTAAAAGCATGTATTAAGGATTGTTTTCCCATTGTTAGCTTTGTTAGTTTCCCGATTGAAAGAACTTAAATTACCGGTCGATGTTTTTAATTTCGATTTCTTTGGTATTGGCAGATCAATGTTTTACAAGGTCTTATTAACACAAATGTGAGTACATGTATAAATATATGGTATAAATATATGTATATATTGTTTATACCCATATCCTTTTCTAACTCCCGATGCACATGGTTAAATGTCGTTCAGAATATTGCATCATGAACATGTCATTTAAATTCATAACTGGTTATTTAATTTCATAAAAAGATGTTCTCGACATGTCTGTATTTCAAACGGTATAAATGTAAATATTTCAAAGCGGTTGTCAGCAACATTCACTTTTTGAGCACAAATACGAATTGCATATAGATCAAAAAGCGAATGTCAAGAAGTAATCAAGCAGTCGCTACTCTCAAGATTGATATCTGCAACAACGCATTTTTTTTCAAATGTTTATTGAGCAAAAGCAATTAATAAGAAGCAGTTAAGCATTCTTTTTTCACCTTGAGATGGTCTCATCTGAATAAATACTAAATACAGGTGTAAAACAGTTACGATTAAATGTAACATAAAGGTTTGAAAAAAAAACAACAACATGTCTTTCATTCAACGTTGAATCCGAAATAGGAATCGGTTGAAATCAAAGCAAAATCTGAACCATATGACTTAACTAGGTCTGAAAGCGGACAGTGTCGCCCCTGATTAGTCGGTGTGGACTGCACAGGCTAATCTGAGACGACACTTAATGCATATGCATTAAGCCCGATTTTTCCAGAGCGAGGCTAAAATGATTTTACAGATTTAGGATACCAAAGAATTGTGAATGGAACATCACGAAATATACCGGAAAGCAACAAAAAATATTGATGCCAATCACATGTACATCCAGGCTCCTTCGAGTAGCGCTATAGGTTTGAGTGATGCAATATTGGCATAATAGCGCTGGTCTATGAGCCGCGTCATGCGACAATGGGTCGTATGTCATAACCACTCACCTTATTCAACCACGTGTTCGGGCCATTTAAAACTAGAAGATTATTGAAACAGATACGTTCATAAAAGTTTCGTTTATCTCGTAGAAGAATACATGCTGAGTCCGGTGTATCTGAAAAACACATGGTAAGACCAAAAGTAAGTACATGATATTCCGCATCGGTCTTCATTTGGGTTTTAACAGACTGATTTGGGTTTATTAAACCCACTTCTAAAACCATACATGACCTATAAAGTTAGATAAGTCCTATTCACATTACATTGAATGTCCTTACCAACTTAATCATGTCAAGGTCTTTAAAAGTTCGAAATTTAGACAACATGCTATAGTAGAAGCAAAGCAGATATATAACATAAAACAATATTTGACAGAAACGACTGCAAAAGTCAATGTCTTTTTGTGTTTCGACACGATCATCATTAGTTTACGAGGAAATACTTTATCATAAGTTTAACAACAATCAAAGTACAAGGCATCCCTAAGCTGTCGCATGACTTTAACCCATTTATGCCTAACGTCTAGAAAAAAGGCCTTTGCAAACAGTGTAGACCCATATGAGACGCCGCATGATGCGGCGTCTCATCTGGGTCTGAGCTGTTTGCTTAATGGAATTTCTGTAAGAAGTATTCTAAATATAGAAATAAATATACTAGACATCCCTAATTTGGGAAATAAATTGATTCAATTTAGAAGGATGGGAGAGTCCATCAGGCATAAATGGGTTATGATACATGTATATTGTTTCTCAAAAGCGATGCGTCCGTATGTTGTTTTGATTTGAAAAACAATGTCCAGTAGGAGCGATTTCTACAATATTTTATTTAATACTAACGCAATTAAGAAATGCATTTTAAAGGGACCTTTTCACGTTTTGGTTAAGTGACAAATTAAAAAGAAATGTTTCAGATTCGTAAATTTTCGTTTTAGTTATGATCTTTGTGATGAAACAGTAATACTGAACATTTACCATGCTCTGAAATATACATTTTATGCATCTTTTGACCATTTAAAAACCTGAAAATTTTTGATTGTTGCAACGCGAAACGACTGAATAATCTTAGGAGTTCTGTTGTTGTCGTTATATTTATTTTGTGACACTACGAGGATTGCTTATATAAAGTATAAAATACATTATTCATTGTATGAGAACGGATGGCCGAGTGGTCTAAGCATTAGACTTTAACGTCAGGGGTCAGTGATTTGAGCCCAGTTGAGGGTTACTTTTTTGTTTCTTTCTTGATTTTAAACTGGAGCTTTTAAGATCAAATGTTTAAATTTATTAATATACATATATTTAATGATACACTACAATACATGCCAAAATCTGTAAAAACGGTTCTTTTGAGTCCACACACAAGTCATTTAACTTTAGGCTTGCTTTGCTGTTTAAACATGTACTTAGACAAGTCTTCAATGTGGTGTCACATACATAGGTAATACGTATGCGATTCATACCAAACCTGATACCGTGGAGATGGTAATTAAGGAAATATTTACAAAACAAATATGCTCGATTTGAATCATTATTCCAAACATTCGCGGTTCAATATGGGAACATGAACGCTTTCGTCATAAAATGAGTCGCGTTCTGAGAAAAATGGGCTTAATACATGTGCGTCAAGTGTCGTCCTAGATTAGCCAATGCAGTCCGCACAGGCTAATCCTGGACGATAATTTCCGCCTAAATAGGATTTTTGCAAAGAAGAAACTTCATTTAAACGAAGAATGTCGTAAAAGAGGAAAGTGTCGTCCCTGATTAGCCTGTGCGAACTGCACAGGCTAATCTGGAACGAAACTTTACGCACATGCGCTATGCCCAGTTTTCTCAAAACGCGACTCAAATAAATGACAAAATGCTTCCATGAACGAACTGTAACATTGATAGAGCTACGACGCTTGATAGAGCCACGACGCTTGACAGAGCTACGACGCTTGACAGAGCCACGACGCTTGACAGAGTCACGACGCTTGACAAAGCCAGGACGCTTGACAGAGCCAAGGCTTGACATAAAAACGATGTTTGACATAGCCATGACGCTTGACAGAGCCACGACGCTTGGCAGAGCCACGACGCTTGACATAACTATGACGCTTGACAGAGCCACGACGCTTGACAGAGCCACGGCGCTTGACAGAGCCAAGACCTTTGACATAGCCAAGACGCTTGACAGAGCCACGACGCTTGACAGAGCCACGACGCTTGACAGAGCCACGACGATTGACAGAGCCACGATGGTTGACAGAGCCACGGCGCTTGACAGAGCCACGACGCTTGACAGAGCCACGGCGCTTGACAGAGCCAAGACCTTTGACATAGCCAAGACGCTTGACAGAGCCAAGACGCTTGACAGAGCCACGACGCTTGACAGAGCCACGGCGCTTGACAGAGCCAAGACCTTTGACATAGCCAAGACGCTTGACAGAGCCAAGACGCTTGACAGAGCCACGACGCTTGACAGAGCCACGACGCTTGACAGAGCCACGACGTTTGACAGAGCCACGACGCTTGACAGAGCCACGACGATTGACAGAGACATAACGCTTAACAGAGCCATGACGCTTGACAGAGCCACGACGCGTCTTAGGATTGGAAACACACTCGTACTCGGTGGCGCAGGAGAGTATGTCATTGTTCTGGAACCGTTGTCGGGAGCCCTTCACGGCTGCCAACATTCTGCTACACTGCAACCTCTTTTCATTGCAGAGGCGCCGGCTTCGAGCCGCATTGCACTCCCATGGACTAGTGTTAAACCTTTTCATCGACCCCAAGGAGCGACAGGGAAGGCCCGGTCTTCCCTGTGCTGTCCAAATATCTACTAGACATTCGGATAACTGACAAAATCTTGGTCATTGGGAAAGAGGCAGTCAATCCCACCAACGTATCATACATCTTGCGCGGAAACATACCCGGGCTGATTCTAGTAATATGGTACCGCATTCTTATAATTATTGGAGTGATAGGTGCAATGCTAATTATAATTAAATATTAATACAAACTTTGTATAATTGTATAGTCAAATTTCATATTATAAATACGTATTTAATGATAGTTACAGTCAATACAATATAAAGAAGTGAAACTCCAGCTGCTGGAGCAGTATTGAATTTTCATTAAAAACAATTAGTTGGTCCTTTATTTAAGGCAAGTGACCGATTGCCCAAACAGTACAAAACAGCACAATACAGCACAATACAAACCAACATAAACACAAAATATGAATAAAGCTGGGGTCACCGCCTTGGAACGGTCAATGCAAAGCATTGGGGGTTTAAACCTGGTTATAGAGCGCTCAACCTCACACTTGGCCCAGCAATATTCATAATACATTTAAGTGTAAATAAAATTTAACGTCATAGCATTGTAACTCAAATTAAACAATAATAAAAGGGAATTAAAACGCATTCAATTTAATTACTATTTAATTACTCAATTGCATTGAAGATACAAGAGTAACAGAATTACAACTTTTTGACGAACGATCAAATAAAACTATTAACAATTGTCAACTACATTCCTTCTTTATAGAAAAGATTTGAGAATGTAGAATCATAGAGTTAATATCTCAGATAATCATCGCGCAAATACAGGAAGAATAACTATATTAACACTTACGTACGCTCTGCGTGTCATACCGTGGTAATGTATAGTCCAGTATATTCCTTATGCCCTTAGGAATAAACTGTTTAAGACCACTATTGTGGACTCAAGAATGGTTACACGATTTTGCTATGATTTGACATAATGACATAGTTTCAAACACGTGACTAAAATTGTGTCTTTATATAATGTTCAAACAGTCCAATATTTTCTGACAAATTTCCATAAAGATTAGATGGAAAACGTGGCCTCTATATTTGTAACGATCTGAAATATTACGATACACACATACCGCACACCAAATGATGCTGGACGCTTGACATAGGATGATTACAGAAGCTCACTTTGAGCACGGAGAGACGTTCTTAAAACGAAAAATATCATAAAAGCGAAAAGTGTCGTCCCTGATTAGCCTATGCGGACGGCACAGGCTAATCTGGGACGACACTTTACGCACATGCATTAAACCCCTTTTTCACAGAACACGGTCCAAATATATTAAAAGATCACTAGTAAGAACAATAAAATAAGAAAGCTTAGATAAACACATAAGTTTAACAATTTATACCAAACAACCCAACAAGAAAGTGTTAATTGTCATTCTATACAGTCATGCGCCTTTTATGCTCACTAGAAACTATTTTTTATAAATATGTAATGTTGATCTTATCAATATCAATCTTATTTTATATTATGTGAAGTGTTATTTACCTTAAACTTAAATGTCTATTTTATTATTTTATCCATATTTCATGAAGTCAATGTCGAAACAATGACACCTGGTTTACTGCACTGATTACCATGGTACCATGTGGAATACTTAATTGTAACATGTACTGTTACAATTTTGTTACACGTATACACTATATGGGCCTTGTTCTGAGAAAACTGGGCTTAATGCATGTGCGTAAAGTGTCGTCCGAGATTAGCTTGTGCAGTCTGGACAGGCTAATCAGGGACGACACTTTACGATTTTTTGGTTCGTTTTAGTTTCAAGGAAGTCCCTTCGTATCGAAAATCAAGTTTTGGCTCAAATTGTCGTCCCTGATTAGCCTGTGCGGACTGCACAGGCTAATCTGGGATAACACTTTACGCTTATGCATTAAGCCCAGTTATCCCAAAACAAGGCTCAAATAGTTTCATCATGTGATCTTTATAAAAGTGGTATACTCTTCTTTTCTCTCTCTTCTCGCTATAGTTCCAAGCTGCAGAGAAAGAAAAATACTGAAATAATATCACGTTATCATATTTATTGTAATAAAACGACGCCAAAGTGTGTCTGGTGCCATGTGGAGTACTTAATTGTCACGTGAACTGTTACAATTTTTGTTACAGGTATACACTATATGTTCATAAAGTGGTTCTATGATCAAACAATATAACGATTTCATAAATAATAAAGCACGGTTTGGCGGAAAAATCTCGATGGCATATCTCACTGAACCTGATTTCCTCGTTGTGATCATTCCCCAATTTGGGAATGTAAAACTCGTCTATTGCTTGTTTTATGTTGTAATGCCCACTTCATACAGACAATATGTTGCTATTCTATTATTGCATAATTTATCGAATCGGCTAGGCTTTACATACCATGGCCTGAAATGCGTATATGAGTGTTTTGACCCTTTACCAATTAGATACGTATTTTCAAGCATGTGTAGTCCCTTAGAAAGTACTTTTAAATTAAAGGCCTTTCTTCAAGTTTGTAAGGCTTCCTTTCCAACACTTAGATACTGGTGCGTAGCAAACAGCATAAAACCTGAACAAATTGCGAGTTACTCCAAGGCTGTTCTGGTTTTATGCTGTTTGCACATAGTCATTTTCACTTTGCTTCTGAATGGGAGAGGGTTTAATATTATACTGCGTGGTTGATGTATACGTGAATTCTTCAGCAAATACAAAAGCTTTTTACAAGTAAAAGAACTAACGTTATAAAAAGTATTTAAAAACATCTTATCCTAATGCTCACGCACGCGCATTGACAATAATCAAATTGTAGTTCGGCCGTGTTAGATACATTGCTTTTTTCAAATCAGATAGCGTTGCAGTCTACTATTGTTCATATATATTTCTCGCTTATATGGCTGGAAAGTGAGCGGCATTAAAAAAGGTATTCAAGGTCATACAATGGCGAAAAATACGAATCTCGGAACGGACGTCGCCAAATTGTCTGTCACGTGATTGCATCCCACTTTTATTTATAATCTGAATCAGCCTGTTGACAGATTTATTTCTGAGAAAACTGGGCATAATGCTTGTGCGTAAAGTGTCGTCCCAGATCAGCCTGTGCAGTCCATTTTCGTTAAAATGAAGTCTCTTCTTAGCAAAAATCCAATTAAGGCGGAAAGTGTCGTCCCTGATTAGCTTGTGCGGACTCCACAGGCTAATCTGGGACGACACTTTGCGCACATGCATTATGTCCAGTTTTCTCAGACTCATTTAGTCCAGTTACTCAGGACTATGAAATATCGGTTGAATGGTTTCAATGTAAAATTGTATTGTTGGTTTATATCAAATCGCTCCATTGGTGCAAAATGGTACCACATACTGTTAAATTTAAAGTACACAAGGTACCTTTTTGCACCATGGGTCGAAATAAAACTATGAAGCGCACGCGAATGAAATTGATAAAGACTGATCCTTTTATGCTACTTTGAATTTTGAGCTGAAAATACTGTCTATGATTGGTCGGCTAAGTAAGGACATAAGATTGCTGATGATGGGCGTTAGGTTACTAAAGTTAACATATTATCAGAACTGTTAAAATAACTATATTGAATGTGATCTGTGAAAAAGGGGTTTAATGCATTTGCGTAAAGTGTCGTCCCAATCTGGGACGACACTATACGCACATGCATTAAACCCCTTTTTTACAGAGCATGACCCCTTTATAATCTGCTCTTGGTCTGCCATCCACGAGTGTTATTTGAAACCTTGGCGCTGACCCATGCCAAGTTTTGTTTTTAACTATGACTTGCAAGATTCAAAGGCTAACACTGGGACGGATGATTTAAGTCTATAAGTAAGGGAATAAATAATATATACCCATCACGTAGTTGTTAGATCATCAGGGGAATATTAGAGGAGACTAAAAGTTGATACGCCCCGCTTATGGAAATTACAGATAATTTTCATAGTTCACAAGAGGTCTCTAAAAGCGATAAAATCTTCTGTCTACATTACCTGCACATGAATAAGTAATGAATTTTAAAACGGAAGATTAAAGATAAGTTCTGAAATTTTGGAATCCTACCTTTGCGCAGAGACCCGGTGTGGTTTTATGTGATATGGATGAGAAGTAGAAAGAAGATTGTTATTTTTTTTAAGTGTTTTCAGACATAATTTAGAATTTCAAAGTACCAACTTCTATTATGGACTACTTGTTTTATCCTGTTTTGTTTTCATAAATTTTCAGCGGAATTCCAATTGATAGAACGAGTACGCAGCGAAATTGTAGGTCACTTAGAACTTGAAGTAATTACATGTGTAGTACATATAACAAACTACCTAAGCTGTCGCTAAGCAAATAGACGACAATGCACTCAGATTATTAGAGCAAATACAACATTGATAAAAGAAAAAATATTTAGTTTCAAACAAAGTCCGTGTATATTCATTATATTTATGAAAGAACACTGAGTTAAATTAAATGCAGTCGTTGCAAACTCATGGGCAATGGTCAGTGGATACAGAGTCCATCCATATACCGTATTTTCGTTTTTCGTCTTAAATTTGACAACATTAATACGAAAATAAACACATATTTAATTCGTATACCGATTTTGAAAGAACCTAAACTTAAAACTACTGAAAACCAAATAATTTTCTTTACATCTTTTTTGTTGCTCCCATAAAACAAACATAAATAAAACATAGCCGTTATTTATACAGTTATGTTGTTAAACGTCAGAACGAGAAATATGAAATAAGACTCTTAATATAATTGCTTATTTATTTTTAAGTTTCATTACTCATTTCCAAAAAAAAGATAGTTATCATCTATACAAAAAGTATATGCAGCTTTATAACAAAAAAACAACAACATTATTTTAACGTTGGCGCGTATATTAATTCGGTATATTGAAATTCCTATAAGCTTCTTAAAAACAAACAACAGTTTGTTTATGACGTGAAACCCAAGTGTTTTCGTTCAAATATTTATTTTATTTGTATTTAAAATATGTCATGCATTAACCCATTTATGCCTGGCGTCTAGAAAAAAGGCCTTGGCAAACAGCGCAGACCCAGATGAGACGCCGCTTGAGGCGTCTCAACTGGGTCTGCGCTGTTTGCTTACAGGAATTTCTGTAAGAAATATTCTAAATATATAAATAAAAATACTAGACATCCCTAATTTTGGAATGAAATTGATCCAATTTAGAATAATGGGAGATTCTACTGGGCATACATGGGTTAAAAGTCCCAGTGGTCTTAGTTGCGCTAAGGCTTTAAACTCCTCATTGTAAACACTATTTTCATATGACAAAATGTTCTTCCTTTGATATTGTATCCGCATTTCTCCTTCCCACATGCTTCAATAGCATAACTTTGATTTCCGATTCTTCTTAAATTATTAAAAGCGACAGCTTTCCCTCATGACATCATCAAACGTTACTAACACAAAACTTTTGTTGTTATTGAAGTATCTGGTTGACACATTCATTTCCTCGCATTTTCATTTTCGACCGCCGAATTAAAAAAAAGTACCAGTTTGCACTCCTCCTGTTCAAAATTATGGGCACAAAATACGTTTCACGAAATACGTTTTCTTTTATGTTATGCTCAATTATTACTAATGAAGCGCTATTTTCTACCGCTACATTATTGCAGTTTATTGTAAGTGATGTTCCGAATAAGAATTGTATCTCGATAACAGAAGCTCTGAATTATTAGTTCTGTTAATTTATAACTTAATTGTACATACAATGTACAATATTATTTTAATTTTGCACACACCAATACTAATAAGTGCTGCGACTCATTCGAAAGATCCAATGAGACCACATTTTAAAAGGTATTCTGACAAAGATTAAATACGGGCCGTACTCTGTGAAAAGAGGGTTTGATGCATGTGCGTAAAGTGTCGTCCCAGATTTGCCTGTGAAGTCCGTACAGGCTAATCAGGGACGACACTTTCCGCTTTTACGGTATTTTTGGTTTGCAGATAGTCTCTTCTTCTAAAAAAAACACAGTTGATGTGCCTCTAAACAAATAGTTTAAATAATCAAGCTCGCGAAAGGAATGCCTACACGATTGCAATGTGAATATATAAGTCGTGTTCTGAGAAAACTGGGCATAATGCATGTGCGTTAACGGTCGTCCCAGATTAGCCGCACAGGCTGATCAAGAACGACATTTTCAGCTTTAATAGAATTTTTTGCTTAAAGGAAGTCCCTTTTTACCAAAAATCTAGCTTAAGCGGAAATGGTCGTCCCTGATAAGCCTGTGCGGACTGTAGGCACATGCATTAAGCCCAGTTTTCTCAGTACACGACTCATATTATTATCGCAATATCAAATTAATTTATGAACAGGACTGATTATATAAAACATCAAATACTTCTTATGTTCTTACTTCATGGAAAATTCACGCGCAAATTAACGCCAATACCGACAAATTGACTCGTGTTTGATATATAATTGATCACAATTTGTCCATGTTTCCTATGAACGAATTTGCACAAATCGATTGGGATTACACAACTGAGTACCTGTTTTGAGTACAAGAAAGCAAAACATTATTTGCCATTGAAAAAAAAACACGTTACGTTGTTATTCTCGACTTCGTTTGAAATGTATTGAAGTCGTTAATACAATATCGTTTTATCGATTTAAAAATAGTAATACGATCGTATATACGCGTAAGTCCTCAGCAAGTTTTGACTGTACAAACAGTATATGCAAGGGTATAAAGCGTTCAGTGTCGCGGTGCTCAGGGACTCTTTCTTCTGAACTTGTATTCAAGCTTATTATAAATTAACGTTTAAATTGCCAGTTACATAGTACGCTGTTTTCAGTAAATAAAGCCTTAGTTGTTTATTTTATAAGCATTCGCTATTTAAATGGTATGTGGGTCATGAAAACAGAAAAAACAGATTTATCAAAATTACAAAATACGCGATGCAAAACGCGAACTTCACGAGGCAGTCAGCAAAACAGAACAAACTGGTTAAACAGTAGCAAATTACATGCAAACACTTTAAACTTACATACGATTTTTAAAGCACATAATCGGAAAGACTGACACAAATTATTTGTTGCAAAATGAGAACTTTTGTGGTTTTTTTAAAAACCTTGTTATTGCCGGTTTCAACCATTAATCCTGTGTAAGCATTTCTTAAGTATGTTTTCATTTCGTATGTATCATATCGGCCGTGATCTGGAAAAAAGGGGGTTTGATGCATGTGCGTAAAGTGTCGTCCCAGATTAGCCTGTGCAGTCCTTACAGGCTAATAGGGACGATACTTTCCGCCTAAATTGGACTTTTCTAAGAATATACTTTCTTCAAACTATTATTGTAATAAAAGCTGAAAGTGTCTTCCCTGATTAGCCTGTGCGGACTGCACAGGTCAATCTGGGACGACACTTTACGCACATGCATTTAAACCTCTTTTCACAGATCACGACTCATATGTATGTGTCTGTGGCTTATAAATCCCTCTTCCCCACGGAAACATAGTCAATAAGATGCCAGTGTATTGAGCGAGGGTGCATCCATGACGTTCAGTTACGGGTTGGTTGGCGGAAGATCTTGTTTGTGATCAGCGGTTCTTGCTTCGCGCATGTTTGGGGCAAAAGAAGACCATTCATGTTGCATTGGCCCACTTCATTGTGTCCAAGGACTCGGTAATGACGGTATGTAGGTCTGCGTAGAACTTTGTTTTCACTTCTTCTGGGTAAAGGCTTAAGAGCTGAGCATAGTACGATGCTTCCTTCCTTCCATAAATGGGAGCTAACTGGGAAGTCTACGATATCAATTCCGTTTCTGACGAGTACGTTCCATATCAGAGCTATTCTAGTGTGGTATGTCTGTATCGTACCTGCGCACAGGTTTGCGCACGTAAAATACGTCTAATGTGAGAAGAACTGTTCTCGTTCTATTTGCTTTCTTTTTGTTCCGACTGCTGGTGTAGGGCCCCCTTCCAGCCGCGATAAGCAGTCTTGTGAAGGTTTGAGCGAGCAATTATTAGGACACCTTTTCTAGCCCTTTCCTCATACCTGTAAGTGAGCAGTGCATTCTTAAAGAGGGCAGCTCAGTCAAGATTTACAACAGGAATGTAGGACGTAAGTGTGAACCTTCAATTAAGTGAAACTCATAATTAATGGGTTTGTCGTGCGTTGTCATTTCTTGTGTGGAAAATCGTTATGAAAATATATTGTAAACTGTAAAACCGTTCAATCGTTTATATAAAAAGATTGTCAAAATAATATGTTTCGTATCAGAAGCTTTTTATGTGTTGTAAGTCAATATGTTTGGCCAAACAATGCCGTGTTTGGTAATGCATATTTACACAACTCTCTTCGGCGTATGGAATTCAGACATGTCTAGTAATAGACAGTTAACAAGAACCCTAACCATATGAGTCGCGTTCTGAGAAAACCGGGCATAGTACATGTGCGTTAAGTGTCGTCCCGGATTAGCTTGTGCAGCCCGCACAGCTAATCAGTGACGACACTTTCCGCTGTTATGTCATTTTTCGTATAAATGAAGTCTTTTCTTAGCAAAAATCCAATTTTGGCGGAAAGTGTCGTCCCTTATTAGCCTGTGCAGACTGTACAGGCTAATCTGGAACGACACTTAACGAACATGCATTAAGCCCAGTTTTCTCAGAACGCGGCTCTTATATGCGTCGTGTAGGACATTCGTCAATTGTCTAAAATAAAAGATAAGCGCATGGTTACAATAATTTGTCACGAGTATGCATCTGCATATTGAGTAATAATTCCTATACTCAGGACTTGTCCATCGTTGCGCGTGTCAATGAAATATCAAAATACTACTAAATAAAATGCATTGAATCAAACATTGTCCATATATGGACAATATACACGTGTACTTATGTTAAAGCATCAACGAGCAGTATATCGGGCATATCCATAGTTTGAATATTAGCTGTTTATTGGACGAGTTGATATTAAAGTAATAAACGCTCTCGAGTTCGTTTCCTGGGACTAGAACCAGTACTTGGTGTTTATAGGGGTAATCTTAAGAACGCTCCCATAGTAGAGATCGATACCATGACCTTCCGATCGCTAGGCGGACACCATATCCACTACACCACTGAGTTCTCTAAGTCTATGGCCGCTAAGTATTCAGTTGTTATACACGTATTTCAGGTGTTAGACTTAGAGACGTCGAGCTTTACGTCGGGTTATCGGAGGCCGGCTTTCAATCTCGTGAAGGGTTTCACCCTGGAGAGATCGGCGTTTCATACACGTTTGAGCTAGCTACACCGGTGCACGGACAGTGGGTACGGATAACGCGTAGCACTCCTAACGATGTACTCACTCTGTGCGAGGTTGAGGTGGAAGGTGTTCCGTACTCTGCAGCCAATGGTAGGTTGCGTAATAAGTAATTTTTTAAGATATTTATAAAATTATTATTTCTCGGTTTCATATTGAAAAATACAGAATCTATATGCAACTAGTCGGCGTTGGAACAGGCACATTACGTGAACAAAACACGTGAATTTATATTTGAGGATACATGTATTAACTGACCAGAGCCTAGAAGACAGTAGATAGCGACGATGCCGCAGTCAAAATATATACATACATGTAGAAACAAATCCTATTACAAATGCTCGTTCACGTTTTGACATGTTCTCATCTTCAGGCAAACGCTATTCGGTTTTTCCAAGGTTATGTTCACATTGGCACTGCAATCGACGTTTCCGCGACGAAGGTCCTGTCAAATCTCCTCTGCGCATCAAGCTGTTCTAAAACAGAGAACTGCACCAGTGCCCACTACAACAAAGCGACCTTGACCTGCAGTCTGTTCGATTTCTTGGCATTCCATCCAAGAGACGTCGAAAATGGCATCACTGTTGTCAACAGTATTGCCATAAGAGAGAATTCAAGTGCAAAGTAGTTCGGGACATAAATCGTCAATTTTTCTGTCGCGGGTTTCAAAGCTACGTTTAGCAAATTGCAAAATTCACTATATTCAACAAAACAAATGCGATAACCGTATCTATCACTAATATACATACAAATCAGATGTACAAACAGTTGACACAACTTACTATATCACACGTTCCTTTAAGTAATGGCAATTGGTTGTTTTCAAACCCGTCAGACACAAGACACAAGCCATTGATTCAGTACAAAGCACTGCAGACACACACACAAAAAATGATTTAAAATGCAGTCACCGCCGTAGGAACGGTCAAACTCGGTCAGCAGCTGGAGCGTGCGCGTCGCGACCGAGGCGAGAGTTGCCCGCAGAAGATCCACTCACTTGTGCGGTTGACTCTGCTAATCCAGCAGAGTCCGTCACCCTCGAGACGGACGTCTTCCACACTGCTGGGATTGCTGTCTTCTCCAAGATGCAGCGGACTTGTTACCTGCTGTTTAATGTCGAGAGCTCGCTAACCCGGACCTGCCAGAGGTCCCGTCTGTAGAGGGACGGGGATGGCGGGACAGCAAGATCACCAGTGTGGAGGAAAAACGGGGCGGACCTGGGGCTACTTTTACACTCAGAGTAGCCAACTAGAACATCGAGGGGTGGCCTTATATAGGGACCCCGGGACAGCGGTACTCAGTACGCTCAACACACTGGGGAAACTGTCTCGGGGATGAAGACGACGGCCGGTGACGACAAGTGGACCATAAAGGCGGAGCTGTGTGCTGCAGTCCCTTGGCGGTGTTGCGTTCAGACATGAATTTGTCTTGACATTGTCTATCTACCAGTGCACATTAAGGTCTCATTGGCCACCGTGCACTGGTCTATTTGGATCTAAATTATAACTTTGGCGAATACCCGGAAAGTTGGGGTAAATTTGACCTACTTTGGCTCAAAATTAAACTTTCTCCCCTGAAAGGTCACAGGGGCAGGTCGGACTATATAGACCTCGTGAAGAGGCCAGTAGGACCTGTCAATAAACTCTGATTAACACACTCAGTTCAATTCCTGTTCTTGGCAGCATGTGAGTTTTATTGGCTGTCACCATACCGCACAGGTGGGGTTTCCTACTGCCCCCCCCCTCAAAAAAAACAAAGAAACAACAAAAAAAAACAACATAAAACCACACCAGAAAAAAATTAAAAAATAATCCTGACTTAGAAATAAAGGTAGAAAATAGACGTTCTATGTTTTTAAAGTTAAAAGAAAAGTTTAAGTACTGCTTTATTATTTTACTTCGTGAGAACACATCATGTGTCCTCACATGGTTTATTATGTATTTCTTTGTGATCAAAACATATGGTTTGTTGATTTTTGATTAAAGCCACACACTTTGCCTCTGACCATAAATGAAATACTTGTTAATCAATACATATAGATGCAATTTGAAAATGTTGAAAATTGTCATTAAATCTAAAGTCTAGTTAGCAAGTAATTAATAATTTTTCAAACGGTACCGCTTTTAAAACCGAAAGTAGGATTTCTAGACGTATACGTCCATTTCGACAAACGCGATTATTTTTAAGTTTTAAAACGCAAAAAGACAGATTTCTACCTTGTAACCACCAGATATATTGTAATTGGCATAGATAAAATTAAATATATAGCCTAGTTAGCAAGTAATTTATTATTTTTCAGACGGTTCCGCTTTTAAAACAAACCGAAAGTAGGACTTCTAGACGTAAACGTCCATTTCGACAAACGCGATTATTTTTAAGTTTTAAAACGCAACAAAATATGGATTTATATCTTGTAATCATCGGATATATTCTAATTGACAAAGATTAAATTAAATATATAGCCTAGTTAGTAAGTAATTTATTACTTTTAAACGGTACCGCTTTTAAAACCGAAAGTAGGATTTCAAGACGTATACGTCCATTTCGACAAACGCGATTGTTTTTAAGTTTTAAAGCGCAAAAAAACGATTTCTACCTTGTAGCCACATGATATATTCTAATTGGCATAGATAAAATATGTTTCTTATTTATACTTACATTTAATATGCCAAATAAGTTGTTAGGCTTTGAGACGCAGTTTTTTCCCCATATTCAAATAAAACTATATCATCCGCGTCATGCGAAAATCGGTCTTATGGCATATGCGGCCAGAGTAGCTCAAGCCAAGCCTGCGAACTTTCCCATCAATGGCTACGCTTTCCGCTTTAAAAAAGGCACGCAAGGTTTGGTAATAACTCCAGAGTAGTTTATTCAGTATTCATATTCTTACAAGACCCGTGTACAAATCTCATTGCGTCTTATAAATAGAACATCTAAGCACAATACTTGCCGATAGAATAGTGAATTCACCTTGTGTTGTTTATTATAAGCAAACTGGTAAATGTCCGTAGACTATTTTGACTTGCATACGTCACACATGTGTGGTTAGATAATTGAACGATTTTCCTTCTACATGTATCATGGGCACTCTACTACTAGGTAGTTCTGTCTCACAATACAAGACAAATGGCATTTACCAATAGGTTTTCATAAATGTCTTTCCCTAAAATGTGTGTTATTTGATATATTGAAAACAATACTGTGTTATCAACAGAGAGAAGTCTGCATTTGAAAATTTTGCTTTGACCAATAGCATGCAGCTATTCTGGCGACATGACTTCGTCAGCATCAAATTGCATCACAGCAGTTCTCAAATTTTAGGATTTACCAGCATGATTTAGTAAAATTATTATTATTGACGACGTCTCAATAACGTCTCTGTCACCATGATGAAAAGTGTGCAAACGTCTTAGTGGTGTATTTCCTAAAAGCGATTTCTTTAACGTTACGTCAAGTTTATACTGAATGCAAAGACGATGGTGTGCTCAAGTCTTAATCCAGTCATTGTAACCATTTTCACATTAGAGACCCCTGTGACATTGACACTTTAGCGGAGAAATCCAAAATCAAACGATATTAAATCTCCGCGAACGCCAATTACAATGTGAAAGCTCTTAATGGAATATTTCATAATATATTGACTGTAAACCAATGTCGACCAAAGTATGACGGCGAACTAATGGACGGATAGGCTAAAATCAATATGTGTCCCCTAGTTTCAATAGGGGAGCCAATATAGTACTAATACAACGGTTCATAGTATTTTTATTTGAACTCGCAACACTTTTCCACAGTACAATACTATTCCCATTTAAATGAGATAACTTGTAGTTATCTACTTTAAATAGTGTGCAGGAACAGACTTGGATCAGCAAAAAAAACATCAATAACATAAACATGTATATCTCTTTAAGTCACATAAACTATATTATTTCCATAACAAATTCAATGATTAAGCAATAACTTGTACACTAAATAAATGCAACATTTGCACATAGAGACCCTCATAACCATACCATTTCTTAAAGATAATTCAGATCCAAATTATTTTAAAAAGATAGTTCATGCATATTGCATGCATGACATATTTTGCGTGGAGTTCTGTCTTACATTGTTTAACAGCAATCTTTTTCACAGCTACTCTGCAGTTAAATGTTTACTGCCATCTTTCAAGATGTCAACATTAAGTTTCTAACCTTTAAGCAAACAATGTTTTCCCTAACGCACATTCAAAGAAATATTCACGAATAAAGTCATGGGAAGTGCCCATATAAAAAATCAATAAATAGTGCTGATTTATTAAGAGAGCAAAGAATTGCACAACTGAAATATTTAGTATAATGCAACCTCTACAGAATAAACATTAGTTATTAATGATGGAGAAAAACAACACGAATTGTGTAATGTGCTTGTCTAAACCATACACAGACAATGCATGTTGGCGAGAATATAGACACTTCAATTTAATTAGCTAGACAATACAATGTATGAAACTAAAATTAACAGATAACCTGGTTATAGTTTATATAAATATTTTAACATTATTAAAATACTATTTGCAGTAATTTAAGGACAATCAAGAGATAAGTAAGACATAGGCACACACAAATATGCAATACATAAGAGTCTTTAATCAATATAACGTACACAAGCAATTTAAAAAAGGCATCTAAGCAGTGTATATACACCCTATATTTACGAATGCACAATGCTTATTTGGAATGGATGACAATATTAACACATTATTGTAAAAATTGCATCTTAAAGTATTAATTAAGTTCAATACTAATATGGTTGTATGGTAACATTTGTTTGTTATGCATTCAAAGTAAGGCAAAATCTAATTATATTTTTTTATGTAATCAATATGATTTATTTGAAACATTTCATACAATTTTACAAACATCAAGCTATTTTCAGCTGTTAAGCAACAGAACAATCATGTTTCATGCATTCAATTAAAGTTCAATATAAACAATCACATTTTTAAGGAAATATGGTCTAATGGTCGAGTGAAACTAACTGTAACACAAATAGTAAACAGCCGCTATCATCAGCCGTAAGTAAATCATTATCATGTATAATATAAATACAAGTACAATATGATTGCTACAATTTTCACATGTCTTAAAAAGACATTTTGAGCAGAACATTTCCTTTATCATCGCAATTGCAAAACTGTAAGCATTGAATGGACAACTAAATTTTATGATTTCAAATAAATGACATTATATTTTTATTACACATGTTTTGTAACACTGAGTATCATATTGTACCATAGCTATTCATTCATTAAACAGACGTATATTAGTTTAGTAAGTATTCCACAAAATCCCAATACAAACTGATGGCTGAGAATAAAGAGTGTCATATTTTTAATAACTGTATGAATGTACTTGTTATGTTAAGAGATGAACAAAAGCATTATCTAACAACGGATACAACTTTGTTTTTCAAGCAACAACATCCCTATATCTTACGTACAAAGAGAGACAATTCAATTATTGACAAGTGTTTGCATGTTAAATCACTCTCGCTTGATTTGCAATTGACTGATTTCCAAGTAGTAAAGATAATGCAAAACAAAGTTATACCAATCTTTCAATAGTTGTTTGACTTTAGTTAATGAAAAGCAGTACATATACTAGCAACATGATGTTCCTTTTGCCTAAAGCATAATTTATTAGCCTCTTCAGAATGTGTTGTTCTGTATCATTAAGAAAGTTTTAAATGAGCATTCTCACAAGCAATGTTTTTTTATTATCTGGCACCTAAAAGATGTACATGATGAAAATTGTTAGTACAAATAAATGTTAACAGTGAAAATCAAAATGGCAACAACAAACGCATGATTTAGATTGCAAATACAATCATTTCGCAATCGCTCTATATACAAGTGACAAATGTACTGACCGATATATACAGTGATCACTAATTATTGGTCAAGTTAATCTGGTCGTCTAAATGCCTATACACAAACATATAAAGCATAATAAACTTTACAAAAACAAAAAAATAATTATTATAACTTCCGCTATTATTCCTACACCTCATATTTTCGTTTTTAAATACTCAGTTTCAAAACAAATAAAGCTTTTTAAGCAACACAAAAGTCATTCATAAATCTAATTCATGCAAATTAATAAATAACTGGTCGTAAATACAGAAAAGACAATTTAAGGAAGATTAAATGTTTTTGTCTGAAATTAATCAATATTTTCAAGAAATTGTAAGACAATAAAAAATATTCTTGATAAAAATCTGACACCAATGGGCACACTTAAGAGTATCAGAGCCATAGCATAAACATTCTCCATCTAGCTTAACAATTCTTGTGACTACCACCTCTATATTACATGTTAAGCCACAAAAAAACTGAAGCATCTCATTACATGAAAATAATACATTTCTTTAAATTTTGTCAGTTACCAGCATCATCTAAACAGCTTTGACAAATGTTAAAATCAACATTCATAGACATATATTTAATAGTAACATTATATTTTCCTTAACATTTCCAAAATAAAATGTCATAATACAGACACAGTACTTGGATAGACTTGTAAATTTTGCGCTTAAAATACTATTTGACATTATTGCTTTTATCAAGAAATCTTTATCTTATTATATTTAAATATAGTTATTTAAAGCCTTCAACATAAAATGACTGACAGCATCATAGTTCCAATAAAACATGAACTATTGTTTTTCTTTGAACACAACTTAGAAGTCACATAAAAACATTGCTGGCCACAAGACTTTCTGGCTTTCCATTTTTTGTTGTGATTTGTCACTATGCGATTTCTGTCTGAATCAAATCACTAATTTTCCATGTGTCCCAATTTCAAAGATGAGACATTCAAGTGTACATGTTCACACCAGACATGAGGTATGTAGAGACCTTCAATTGTACATGTTCACACCAGACATGAGGTATGTAGAGACCTTCAATTGTACATGTTCACACCAGACATGAGGTATGTAGAGATCTTCAATTGTACATATTTTCACCAGACATGGGGTATGTAGAGACCTTCAATTGTACATGTTCACACCAGACATGGAGTATATAGAGACCTTCAATTGTACATGTTCACACCAGACATGGAGTATGTAGAGATCTTCAGTTGTACATGTTCACACCAGACATGAGGTATGTAGAGACCTTCAATTGTACATGTTCACACCAGACATGGAGTATGTAGAGACCTTCAATTGTACATGTTCACACCAGACATGGAGTATGTAGAGACCTTCAATTGTACATGTTCACACCAGACATGGAGTATGTAGAGACCTTCAATTGTACATGTTCACACCAGACATGGGGTATGTAGAGACATTCAATTGTACATGTTCACACCAGACATGGGGTATGTAGAGACCTTCAATTGTACATGTTCACACCAGACACGGGGTATGTAGAGACAAGCACATCTTAAACAGCCTTTATATCTCTGAGCTTTTTCGGTATGGGGTTAATATGATAATAACGGTTGCAGCAGGCTGTCCTTCTGATTTGCTGGTTTGATTTCGTCAAGGGACGTCTGAAAAAAGAAAGACTCATAACAGTTAATGTCAGTTGTTCATTGTATGTGTGTTACGGATGATAAACAAGAACAAGAATAGCACTTTTATACATTGAGTTACATTAAAAGTTAATCATAACCACTTTATTACCAACTAACTATAAATCTTACCATCAATCAGGAAATATGGGTTGATATTCGAGAAACATACATTTCTTCCATTGGAAAAAAATATCACCTTATCATTTATAACAATAAGAAAGGGCCAACTAGCCAATAGCAAATAAAACGTGCTGGAGAAGAGTTTTACTGAGATGTATGTGTGAGGTAGGCAAAAGGCAACCGATGCAAACACATTTTACTTTTGACTGAAAACTTCACTACTATAAAATAAATGAACCAATACTAGAGCTTTGTCACGGACATGACAAATACCCCCACATGCCGCATTGACACAGGTTATTTTGCATGTTGTCTTCACAAAAAAAGCGCACACCATGCTCAATGTTTAAAACGCACTAAGTGACCCCGTGACCTAGTTTTTGACCCGGCAAGGCCCATGTTCGAACTTGAACTAAACATCATATAGCTACAACTTCTGACAAAGTTTGGTGAAGCTCTGATGAAAACTACTTGAACAACTAAAAACTAATAATAATGCCGTAATACGTGATCAAAACAAAATATTAAAACACTGCCAAATTTTATGAGAATCTTTATAAAAAAGACAACAATATAGATATAAACATCATGAACGTTTCCATACCAATATCTGCAATAAAATAAACCCAGAACAAACGCAAAATGAACAAAGATACCTATCAGAGTATGAATGCGCTAAAGCATTGCTAGACATGAAAAACAATACAAGTCCAGGATCAGATGGCATATCTGCAGAATTATACAAAATATTTTGGAATTATATTAAGCAATATGTCGTTAATTCTCTTAACTATTCTTTAGACACCAATAATATAACAGAATTGCAAAAACAAAGCATAATTACTTTACTACCTAAGACCGGAAAGGACACCCTTTTGATCGATAACTGGAGGCCCATCTCGCTTCTTAACGTTGATTACAAAATAGCTACAAAATCCATTGCCAATCGAATAAAACCTCTTTCAAATAATATAACCAGTGTAAATCAAACAGGATTTATCAAAGGAAGATATAATGGCGAAAATGTAAGACTTTTGCATGAAATTATTGAACTAATGGATGAAAGTAACGAAAACGGTCTCCTATTTTTTCCGATATAATAAAGCCTTCGACAGTATGGATCATGGGTTTATGTTTAAATGCCTCGCCATTTCGGATTTAGTGAGCACACCTTACAGTGGGTAATGCTATTTTATAAAGATGCAACATCACGCGTTACAAATAATGGTCATTTTTCAGATTTTTACGAAATACTAAAATTTACGAAATAACAGAAAATACAAAAGCTTGCAAAATGGTATATAAAGCACTTGGGGTAGTACGCAAACTTTAACATAGATTTATCAATAATACATTCTAAGTAAATAAGGGGCAATATTTCTGTCGAAATGCTTGATACAGTTGTCTGCTCTTGTTTATAGGTTGGGGTCATGTTGGTAAACAAGTATGCAAAATATGAAAGCAATATGTCAAGGGAAAATACGAAAACGTTAACATTTGCACGCTAATGGAAACGCCGACACCGGGGTGAGTAGGATAGCTCCACAATATATTTTTCATATATAATAGTCAAGCTAAAAATGGAATAAAAAAAGAAAACTACTTGAATAAGAGAGCGGACACCATGCTTAATTTTTAAAAAGTACTAGACACCATGCTCAATTTTCAAAACGCACTTAGTAACCCCGTGACCTAGTTTTGACCCGGCATGACCCACATTCGAACTTGACCTAGACATCATCTGACCAAGTTTGGTGAAGATCGGATGAAAATAACTTGAATTAGAGAGCGGACACTTAATAAGGACCGACTGACGGACCGACCGACCGACAGACTAGCTCACAGACGACCAAAAAAAACCACAGCTGGATTGAAAGATGTATTGACACACAAGGTTAAATCTACATGCACCCACCAATCTCTGAAAGTAAGGCCATGAAAAAGGAAAACTAACCCAAGGTTCGCTCTGCATGATGTTCATAGACTGAGGGTTGTGGAGCATGGGGATCTCATAATCTGGAGAAGATGACTGAAAATGCTCCTGGGATATACTAATTACTCTGCTACCCAGGTTTTCTGGAATAAAAGTAAATCATGCATCAAACAAAACAATTTAAAGGCAATACTAGCGTTTTCAAGGACAAACCCAACTGATTTCAACCCGACAAAACACTTGTCAGAGCCTCGACCTATCAAATCAACAAGGTAATGTCAAAAGATTTAACTAAAGCCCACCTTGTGCCCACGATGTTTTAGAGTTGTAAAGCGTGTGGAAACTGTGAATGCATTCAATGCATTGAAGCTTAAATCAATAGAGAGAGAGAACATTAGTACATTTTGGTTTATCCCCAAAAATTATTTGAAGAATGTTTAAATAAAAACAAGAGCTCCGCAGTCTGAGACAGATGCCTCCGAAAACAGAGCCTTGACACCCATCACTCAATCCTTTGATGACATATCGAATTGATACCAATTTAACCCTTAATGTCACAGTGACCTTGACCTTTGAACTAGAGACCCAAATTTCAATAGACATCATCTACTGTCTAAGACCGATGTACACGTGAGGTCTCAAGTCAATTGGTAAATTTGTTATTAATTGGAAATGATTCTAACACTTATTTTGACAGTGACTTTGACCTTTAACCTAGTGACCCCAATTTCAATAGGGCACATCTACCGACCATGGTCAATGTACATGTCAAGTATCGCGCCAATAGGTCAATTTGTTGACGATTGATTGATCGGAAAGGATTTTCACACGTATTGTGACATTGATGTTTGACCTATCGACCCCATTTTCAATAGGGGTCATCTACTGTCCAAGGCAAATGCATATGTGAAGTATCAAGCCTATTGGTCAATTTGCTGACGAGTTATTGATCAGATGATTTTCACAATTATTGTGACAGTGAACTTTGAACAAGTGACCCCAATTTCAATAGAGGTCATCTACTGACCAAGACCAATGCACATGTGAAGTATGAAGCCAATAAATCAATTCGTTGACGAGTAAGTTATAGGAAATAAACTGGTCTACCAAAACACGGACGACAGACCGGCAAACATCCCGCAAAACAATATACCCCCTCTTCTTTGAAGTGGGGCATAAAATACTCTTGGCATGTAGGCCCCTACAAGAAATGGTTTAAATATACTTGTTCTAGAAAAAGTGTTATACATATATGAAGATTTACCAAATGCAACACTTTTTTATGTTTCAGTACAATAACAAAAACTAACGTGAGAACAGTTTAAAAGTAATTTACTTGTGTTTTATTTTGAAATAACTTGAATTTACAGGGTTTACATTTACGCACTGTTATTTTTTAAAGTAAAAATTAACCTTGAATACATTGATAAAGTGACTCATCTGAGAATACGCCAAAGACAAGTGCAAGTATGACAGCTTGTTTATTGCAAAAGACATGTGCACAGGTCGGTACTGGATTAGTCTCTTTATAGGCAGGGCTCTACTTCTAATAGGGGTCTGATGTAAAGTCAGATACACACTTTTTTTAATTGCATCCTTACAAAGCGACAAAAAGTATGGTGGAAAAAACGTGTCAGAATGAGTGCACTGTTGTATACTAATTTAATATTTTAAATTGATTTATGACAAACACAATGTCCTATTGATATATTCGACACACATTTGCATTTTTTAGAAAAACAAGAGCTTGTCACAATAATGCCAAATCCCTGCCAACATGTGTTTGCGTGTATGACAACATTTGTTTTAGAGAGTAAAATAATATTTGTAAAACATTGCACCTGTGCCATCCATTTATATTTCAAGGATCAATTAGTTATATAGTGTTTGAGATATGCTGTAGAGAATAAAATATTAGGAAATAAAAGAAAGTGAGGTAATTAAAGAAGAGGACTATAAACAGTTACTGTTGTTTGTCACTGTATTTTTCCTTAAACTCATCTATTTATTTTACAGAGTTCTTTGTTGTTCAAATTGAAATATTATTGAAAAATAAGATAAAGGGAGATATTAAAAATTGAAAAGCTAAAATATGTACTATAAAATTTAATTAAATATAATTAAAAAATATAAATAAATAAAATATAATATAAAAAAAATAATTAAAATAAATAAATGGAGATAATTAAAAAATACAGCCGAAAGAGTTATGGTTCATGTTCACTGCACTTCTCCTACTTGCCATCTGTTTATATTTCTAGTTTCAAGTAAATCCCTTCAGTAGATTTAGAGTTATGCTCCGGACAAAAATTAACTTTTAAATAAAATAAAGGGAGGTAATTCAAGAACAAAGGTAGATAGAGTTATGGTTCTTAGTAAGTGCACTTCTCCTACTTGCCATCTGTTTACTTTTTTAAGTTTCAAGTTAATCCCTTCAGTAGATTCAGAGTTATGCTCCGGACAAAAATTTACTTTGAAATTAAATACAGGGGGATAATTTCATAACTAAGGTAGATAGAGTTATGGTTCTTAGTCACTGCACTTCTGCTACTCGCAATCTGTTTATATTTCAAGTTTCACATTAATCCCTTCAGTAAATTAAGAGTTATGCTCTGGACAAAAATTTACTTTGAAATTAAATAAAGGAAGATAATTCAAAATCTAAGGTAGATATAGTTCTGGTTCTTAGTCACTGCACTTTCCCTACTTGCCATCTGTTTATATTTCAAGTTTCAAGTAAATCCCTTCAGTAGATTTAGAGTTATGCTCCGGTCAAAAATTTACTTTAATTATTTAAAAGGGGAGACAATTCAAAAACCTAGGTAGACAGAGTTATGGTTCTTGGTCACTGCAATTCTCCTAGTTGCCATCGGTTTATATTCTAAGTTTAAAGTAAATCCATTGAATAGATTTGGAGTTATGCTCTGGACAAAGTTTCCGACGGAAGGACGCACAGACACACAGACAGACAGACGGACGGAGACTAATACTAAATCCCCTCCTAATTTTTTCGGCGGGGATAAAAAATTATTTACTGGCTGACTGATGTTGAACACAAATATTGTTGTAATTGTTCTCATATTTTAACTTCAGTGAATAATATTAAATCTAAATTTAAACTACATACATATATATTCTTACCTAACTAAATCATATAATAATTAGGTTTAAAATAAACCCATACATACCAGATAAGGTAAGCCGCTGGAAACTCTCGTATTGTGTATTGGCCTCCACTGCTGAAGTGAGGACACTCATTTTGTCCCTGCAGTCTCGGATGTCATATTGTGAACTCATCTTCTTTACTGAAAATGATATAAAATATTTTAGGGGAAAAGTTTAAAGTTATAGTCCTGTTATGTAGTCAATTCTTTTACATTAAAACAATGGAGCAATATTTTAAAGTATTTTTATTTCTGTAGAAATTCTGTTTACTGTGAGTAATTGAGCAATATTTTAATGAACATCTTAATACATATAGATGGTTCTGTTGATGCCCTGTTTTAAAGTCATTTTGACAAAAACAAAAATGTAAATAATACAAACTTAAAGGTAAATGTTAATAGATTTACTAAGTGATGCCCTGTTCTGCAGTCATTTTGTTTACAAATACAGATGGAACAATTTAAAATAACATGGTCATGGAGTTTTCAATATCATTTTTCAAACATTATTAAAAACTGCCTTATTTTGAGTTCTACACTGTGATTATTAATAGTATTATGTATTAAAAGGAATAAAATCAATTTGCAATACCATACTGCAAAATATTGGTATACACTTTGTAGTTATATGTTTGTACTTTTAAATGTGCTTAGTTATGTCATTCGGGTCAGTCAAACTACTCATACAATCTGTGATCAAGTACCTTTAAAACCTTGCATGGTTTCTTCTTACTGCAGTATCTATCTAAGCCCATGTGACCTTCAACCTGATGATTAGGTGAGTACAAGGGCAAGGTCACAGTCCCGTTGGAGGTTTTCATCGCAAGGCACTGGGTGGTTTTGGGCGACCCTCAGCCTGGTAAGTAAACGAGAGGCAGAGTGATTAAATCAAACAATACATCAAAGCATGGTCAATATATCAATATGCTTAAATATGTTTTGAAACGAAGGTTTGATAATGAATGAAAATTATAAAGAAAGTTATTCTTTAATTTGTGCATTAATACATGTAATAGCTACCTTTCATATGCATCAGTGTTGTTGAATTAATTGTGTCATATACAATTAAGATCATACACAGGTAGCTCAAACATGGAAGACAACTTACTTGACTGCTGCTGCTCTTATTGCTGCTTTGCTGACTTGACTTGTTTGCCTGGACACTGCTAGACACTGACCAAGATCCGTCAAAAGACATATTTATTCTGGAATATTTGTCATATTGCAAAATGATTGTTCCTTCATCGAACATTTTTGATTACAAGTGATGCAAATGTTTTATGCGTTCTCCTTTTTTTAAACAAAGATATTCACACAACTTTACACAACTGAGGGCACAATGTTAGTTAATAACCCTGAATAGAATATCAGCTACACAGCCTCTGAATTCCCATGTGTGATGAGATACAGAATGATTAATTGGATATTGTGCAAAAGTTACTTAGCCAATGATAAGTTAGGGCTTTGTCACAAGATGACCATCTACCAATCAAACCCAGTTCAGAGAGCAGTGAGGCCATGGGTACATCATAAACCTGCCCCCACAACTGAGGCTTCTGAGAGATTGAGATGTTCAGAGAGCATTGAGACCATGGGTGCTTTATAAACCTGCCCACCACGGCCGAGTCTGCTGCTGGAGCCCAGATTGGTAACGGTTTGACATTTGTCCTGGAATCCCATTTCTCTGAAGGGTCACGTTTGGCACATTAGCACTGTTTATAAGCTTGGCCAGGTTTTCAGGGACATATGCGTTGGTAATTGACATGTTTTCCTGTGGAATAAAATATCAACAAAGTGAAACTCCAGTAGCATTAGCAGGAAATCATCCTATCCATCCCTACAAGGTCCTTTACTTAAGGTAAGTCACCATGTGACATAAAGTTAGACACAGGACATACACTAAACAAAGCATTACATAGTTTTGCAATGAAAACAGTTCACCAAAAGATATGTATATAATCAAGAAAATTACGCCAATTGCATAAATTATTATGGTATTTATGCTTAGACAGGGCACAATTTTTCACTCAGTTCATAATCCAAATAAATGAACGACGGGAATGCCAACAAAATCCTGTTTAGAAGACTGGGTTACATTTATTATGAGTGCAATGCCAGACAAGTTTAATTTGGTCAATTTTTCTTCATTAAACAAAAATATACAGTGAAAGTGCTAAATTCAATCTGGC
The DNA here is from genome assembly GCF_020536995.1 of Dreissena polymorpha. Lineage (NCBI taxonomy): Eukaryota > Metazoa > Mollusca > Bivalvia > Myida > Dreissenidae > Dreissena > Dreissena polymorpha. The sequence continues at coordinate 202,994,481 of NC_068355.1, forward strand.
TGCTAACTAAACTTGGACGAGAGATTATGACAAAAAACTTTATCACCAACTTTCATGATGATCCAATGTTTTGAAATATAGAGCAGACATAATGTCAGATGCAAACCACTAACAGCCGCCATAATTTTACCCATAGTATTTTAAAATACTATTTAACTCTCATAATTACAACACAAAGTTAACATAGACTGAACAAAATTGTTTCTGGTTTCTTTTTTGTTTAATGATGTCATTTAATACATCATTTTGCCATAGACAAATGAAAACAAAGAGTTGTAAGGTTGGGGCAAAATAATGATGTAATTTCGCAACAAGGGAATGGAAAAGTAAAATTGTAATAAAAAGTGATGAGTTTATAGTTTGTAGATGCAGTGGGTTCTCAAGGTATGAAAAGGTCACATGGACAGAATCATAATGCCACATGTATATGACAAGGTCACATGGACAGAATCATAATGCCACATGTATATGACAAGGTCACATGGACAGAATCATAATGCCACATTTATATGACAAGGTCACATGAACAGAATCATAATGCCACATGTATATGACAAGGTCACATGGACAGAATCATAATGCTACATGTATATGACAAGGTCACATGGACAGAATCATAATGCCACATGTATATGACAAGGTCACATGGACAGAATCATAATGCCACATGCATATGACAAGGTCACATGGACAGAATCATAATGCCACATGTATATGACAAGGTCACATGGACAGAATCATAATGCCACATGTATATGACATGGTCACATTTTGATAATTCACAATATTGAGCCTCACTCTGTGAAAATGGGGTTAAATGTATGTGTGAAAATATTGTCTCAAGTTAGCCTGTTTAGTTCTCACAGGCTAATCCTTTGTCGACACTCGGCCTTAACTAGATTTTTGCCAAAAAAACTTCCTGTATACAAAAAATACCATTAAAGCGAAAAGTGTTAACCCAGATAAGCCTGAAAAGTGTTAACCCAGATTATCTTGAAAAGTGTTAACCTAGATTAGCCTGCATGGACGATACTTTGACCACATGAAGAAGGCTCAATTGTTATTATCCACTCAAATATTAAAGAAAACATTCACCAAAAAGGAATCTCCAATTAAGTTTTCTCAAGTCACGTACATGTGAAAGCCTTCGTCAATTGAACTGTTGATTGCTGAATTTTAAGTGTTGTTGTTGCTGCTGCTGCTGATGTTCGAATGAAGGCTGAAGCAGCAATTTCATGTCAACTCTTCCTCTCTTTCACACTTCAACTACAGCTTCTAATGTTGCAAGAGAGACTGGGGACATTTGAACATAGAATAAATAGAAAACAGACATTTTCTTTTAAAATAAGACACATTCAGTATTTTAAGTACACTGAAAAACACAACAACATATTTCTTAATTGCACAAATTATCTTTAAAAAAATCAATAATTTCCTTATTTGAAAACAATCCAAAATATCCTTATTTGAAAATAATCTGCATCTTGCTTATTGAAACAAGAGGGTCAGGATGGCCCTGAAGACTTACCTGAGTTCAACTTAAAACTTTGGTAGAAGACTTGAAGTTTCGAAAATGGCCTTGATATTGTAAAGATTGCACGTACTTCGGAGCTGTAGCCATACTCTGGACTGCGGAAAGAGAACAATGTTCAGTGATTAATTTGACGTATTTACTTGGACGATAAAGTCACAGTAAATAACCTGTTAGCATGGAATTCATATTGCGACAACATATGTTGTAATTAAATCTTAGTTCGAGCTGCACCTTGCATCACTTATTTTATTGAAAAATGAACATGTAAGGTAGTATTCCGTTGAAAATGCATTATCATCATGTTATTAAGTCCAAATATTGGCAAGTATACCTATATACAGTCATGTACCTCTGACATTTAAATATTTTCCAAATAATACTTGCCAACTATTGGGAATTTAAAACAACAACTAGCTTAACACGCGAATAACACTTTCCCTTCGTAATTGAAATATAAATTGAACATGCGCATAAACTCCACAAGTGATCACAAGCCAACTAAATAGTTGATATCTGAAAGCGCTTCTTATACCGCAGCCAGATATCTAATTTCCCATCCTCTCGAAAATGCGTAGCAACTGTTCGGTATAAATCAACGGGCATCAGTTGTTGTATTTTAGAAGTAGAAGCAAGCGAACTTTGGTGCGCACATAATTTTCGTGTAACGGTACCTAACATTTCATGAAAACGAGTTTCACAGTGTTTACTCATACAATATAACAACCTGAATGGGATCGTTGCAAAATTATTCTTAAGTTCCGTATAGAATCATTACAGTGTTTATTACGATTTTGTACATTTTTAATTAATGTCCTTCATAACACTAAAAGACATCCATCATTAAGAAAAACATATTAAATACAATATTTCCATTATTAAAATTCCATTAACAAGTCTTGCTTAACACTTTCGGTGTCTTACTTAGCAGTTTCGGTGTCTTACTTAGCAGTTTCGGTGTCTTACTTAGCCGTTTCGGTGTCTTACTTAGCCGTTTTGATGTCTTACTTAGCAGTTTCGGTGTCTTACTTAGCAGTTTCGGTGTCTTACTTAGCCGTTTTGATGTCTTACTTAGCAGTTTCGGTGTCTTACTTAGCCGTTTTGATGTCTTACTTAGCAGTTTAGGCTTTGTCATATGGAAGATTTGTAATCATAAAGATACGCCAAAAAAGAAATTAAAACGTTTATAATATATTCGCTCTTAATTATTGAAAAATAACACGACATGGCAGCACGTCGTGTATATTTCTTTTTTTACCGTTTCATAGTTCTACGTGCGCTCTGCAATTCACTAATATTTACATTTTCTCCCACGAATCATCTCGAAACTTGTCATATTAGAACATTCTAGGAATGTGAAACTCATCAACAGAAATACCCATCCGCATATTAAGTGAAAGCAATATAATTGCTAAAAAGATCTTAACACTAAGATCTAAACACGTGTTTTCCATAGGATACGATAAGATGTAGCTATTGCTTCAGTGGTTTATACCTTATATGTCAACAAATACATCAGATAGTATTTTAAATAATTGTCATATTATCGCACTTTTTCTTTAATTCTGTCCCTTACTAGAAACGATCTTATTAAAATTATCACGTTGTCAACACGTCAAAATAATTTATATATTGATTGTGCACAACACGACTGAATTGCTTCAGAGGTCCAATGCCAGTTTGAACATGATTGAGTCAATACATATGGCTTCTAGAGTGGTCACCGTCTATGATTTAACTTTTTTACCTTGTTAATGGAAAGATGTGACCCGATTTCAAACTTGGTCTAGACAAAATACAACAAGGGCTGTTTGTAAAACATGCATGCCCCCCATATGGGCTGTCCGTTGTAGTGGCAGCCATTGTGTGAATACGATTTTTGTCACTGTGACCTTGACCTTTGACCTAGTGACCTGAAAATCAATAGGGGTCATCTGCGGGTCACGATCAATGTACCTATGAAGTGTCATGATCCTAGGCAAAAGCGTTCTTGAGTTATCATCCGAAAATCATTTTACTATTTTGGGTCACCGTGACCTTGACCTTTGACCTTGTGACCTCAAAATCAATAGGGGTCATCTGCAAGTCATGATTAATCTACCTAATAAGTTTCATGATCCTAGGCGTATGCGTTCTTGAGTTATCATCCGAAAACCATTTTATTATTTCGGGTCACCATGACCTTGACCTTTGACCTAGTGACCTCGAAAATCAATAGGGGTCATCTGCGAGTCATGATCACCTGATGTACCTATGAAGTTTCATGATCCTAGGCCCAAGCGTTCTTGAGTTATCGTCTGACAACCACCTGGTGGACGGACCGACAGACCAACCGACCGACATGAGCAAAGCAATATACCCCCTCTTCTTCGAATGGGGGCATAAAAATCATTCAAAAGAAGTTTGATGAAGATTGAGTGTCAATATAGTTATTTTGAGTGGTAACAAGTTATTAAGAACATTTGAACTAGTGACCTAGTTTTTGAATGCACATGATGTGAATCCAATGTCAAGCATCCAAGATTAACATTATGACCACGTTTCACCAAGAATGAGTTAATAATGTGAGTTCTAAAGTGAAAAGAAGGTTTTTATATATTGTACCTGGTGACCTAGTTTTTGGATGAATGTTACATTGAAAGAAACTTAGCCTCAAAAATTAAAAGATAAACATTTTGACCAAGTTTCATCAAATTGAGTCATAAATGTGGCATCTGGAGTGGAGTTCTACAATTTGACATAGCACATAACCTGAACTCCAAATTGGCATACATATTGTCAATATAAGCATACCCACTAAGTTGTATCAAGATTAAGTGATATATGTTGCCCCTGTGGTAGCATCAATATATAATTCTTGCCAAGTTTCATCGAGATTAGATTAACAAATAAGGCATCTAGAGTGGTAACGAGCCAAAAGTTGACCACGCATTACAGCACAATACTTAACATAGGGTTATTACAATAAATGCTTTACAGAGTAAGGTTAAAACAGATCTAAAAATGTGTTCATATGTATCACATATCACTAACAAGTCTTCTGGGGTCTATAGCAATTCGGGAAATCAATTTCTGATGTAGTCGATACAAAGCTTCTTATACTACTACTATCATTTGCATATAATAACAATTTCAATCACATTATTGGCTATTAAAGTTGCTATCCAGATCTCCACAAGTATAAAACCCATTGTACAAAAAACATTGACCCCTTTTTATAGAAATGACTGTTTCATTATGATCATTACATTTGATATGGAACATGATTTTGCAAAGAGTTAAAGAGTAAGTTTTGATTGGTACCTACAAATAATTTGCATATTATTGCCATTTTTTAAATAAAGCTTTTGTTGGTCAATATAACCCATAATTTGAGTGTTAAGTGTGAAACTCTTGTATTGTATTGAAGATGCCTTAGTTTCACGTTTAACCCTCAAATTGAAATAAGATAGTCTGGTCAATTAATTGAAGTGCAGAAAACCCAGTTAGCATTTGGGTTTTACCAATTTGTTAAACTTGATTGCAACAAAAGTCTTAAGTTTATAAAAGCCGCATTTAGGGAAAATTTGGCTTAATGCATGTGCAGTCGGCGCAGGCTAATCAGGGACAAATTTTTTAACAAGACAGGATTTTCATAAAGAAGAGACTACCTGAAACAAAAAAAGCAAAAAAATGCAAAAAGTGGATAATGTCGTCCCGTATTAGCCTGTGCGAAATGAACAGGCTAATCTAGGGTGAGGCTTAAAGCAGCACATGCATTAAGACAAGTTTTCCAAGAACGAGGCATTTTAAGACGGGAACTCGTGCTAGGTGATCAGCAGTGATTCCTTTTCCAATGATAAGGGGACTTACCTCCGTTTTTAATTTATATTTATTTGGGGCTGTTGTTCGGCCACATTCCAAATGTAACAAAGTATACATTTTTCTAAAATGACTGAATAAAATTAACAAGTGAAGGTTTCCAAAGCAAGGAAAAAATATATGCCATTTCCATTTTATTTTTCTATTCAGCTCTACAAGTTGATCCATAGAAAATGTAATATTTAACACACTTGTATCCTCAATATTAAAGTATTTGTTACCAAAAATACCAGAACACCAATTTCTCAATTTTACTTAAGCCAAGTAAATTTGTTGAATTGATATCCCCTGCCAAATAAATTTTGTTTATGAATGGGTGTAGAACTAAAATAAAAGGTATAAGCGAAGGGTTGTGCCTTTTGTTAATTATTTTTTTAACTCATTTGTACCTGTGATGGGTTTGCAGACAATAAAATGCAGAAAGTATATTTTTCATGAATCAATTACCTATGGACAGTTATTACAGAATCCATTAATGCATAGTAAAAGAATGACTAAATAATGAATAATTCATAAAATTTGTGACCTTTAACCATGATGTGTAACCTTGACCTTGACCCCTAGGATTATGAATGTTGAATGTAAAGCACCCCCAGATGATTGAGACCAACTATGGCAAGTTTCATGGCTCTGGCTCATGTGTTAATGGAGATAAAGCTCTATGCTTATATTAAAACGCATTTTTTCAAGATACAAAGGGCCATGCCCTTAGCCCCTAGGATTATGGGTGTTGAATATGAATCACCCTCAGATGATTAATAACAAATATGGCAAAATGCATGGCTCTGGCTCATGTGTTAATGGAGATAAAGCTCTAAGCTTATATTAAAAAGATTTTTTTTCAAGGTACACAGGAACTTAACTCCGTTATTAACAGATGGTGTACAATGCCATTTAAGGTGCATCATCCTCTTATCCATATATATACTCATACCAAATTTCAACGAATAAAATCCGCCAAAGCATTTCCAAGATATGGCCCCGGACACAAAAGTGCCGGACGGATGGAAAGACGGACGGACGGACAACGCCAAAACAATATCCCTCCTTCTATGGCGGGGAATAATAAAAAGACAGTTTTTTTCCGAATACAAAAAGTCCCAGCCCCATTCCAAAAGTGATGAAACAAACTATTACTGGGACTTACCTGTTGAGATTTAGTGCCTGTGTATTACTGGGACTTACCTGTTGAGATGTAGTGCCTGTGTATAACTGGGACTTACCTGTTGAAAGGTAGTGCCTATGTATTACTGGGACTTACCTGTTGAGAGGTAGTGCCTGTGTATTACTGGGACTTACCTGTTGAGAGGTAGTGCCTGTGTATTACTGGGACTTACCTGTTGAGAGGTAGTGCCTGTGTATTACTGGGACTTACCTGTTCAGGTGTAGTGCCTGTGTATTAATGGGACTTACCTGTTGAGATGTTGTGCCTGTGTATTACTGGGACTTACCTGTTGAGAGGTAGTGCCTGTGTATTACTGGGACTTACCTTTTGAGAGGTAGTGCCAGTGTATTACTGGGACTTACCTGTTGAGATGCAGTGGCTGTGTTGCAGTTGGGGAACATCATTTGCTAGTCCAAACTTGTGATGATAAGGACCCTATGAACAGATATAAATATCTTAACAAATCCCAGAAATGTATTCAATGCATTCAGAAATGGCATCAGTTACATGGACCAAATATAAAACCCACGAGACTTTGCTGTTTAACACAACATTTTTATGACGGTTTTACCAGGATCAGTCAATGACACTAGGACCAAGTTTATTAATAAAATAAACTATGTAGGGGACCTTTAGATGATGTTCCATACCAAATATGAAACACCTGGGCTTTGAAGTTTCAAACAAAGATTTTGGCTGTCCCTATATATGTATATGTAAAACTGGGAAATCCCAGAGCTTAGCCAGTATTGACCCTTGAGACATAATTTGGTAACAGTTTTAGCAAACTAAATATAAAACCTCTTGGCTATGCAGTTTCAAAAAAGAAGAAAAAAATGAACACCCAAGGAACATTTCTTGGAGATTTCATTTAATTCTCTCCAATACTTTAGGAGGCAATATCCCTTGACAAAAAGTTGACAGACGTACACATACACATCTCAAAAGAATGGACAACATGGTATCAAATGCATTCAAAGTTTCAGGCCTCAAGTAGCAGAAAAAAAGACAAAATCCGTACTTTACCAAAAATTATTTGAATGACTGTGAAACTCTTTGTATTACAATCTACCTTGTAGATGAGGTTATATCTGCCCCTGAGAAGGGAAGTTTGGAGCCCCATGGTTAGACTGGATGTACCCTTGGGGTAGGACTCGTTCAGCTTTGACCCAAATTCCTGGCCCAAGAGCTCACCGCCTATACCAAGGATTTGTCCCCAGGCGTCCAGGCCCAGCTGACCAGAGAGCCTGTTGTTGTCCGCTGTGTACAGATGTGTGACTGCATGGGGTCCTGTAGGGGCCCAGCTGACCAGAGAGCCTGTTCTTGTTCCGCTGTGTACAGATGTGTGACTGCATGGGGTCCTGTAGGGGCCCAGCTGACCAGAGAGCCTGTTGTTGTCCGCTGTGTACAGATGTGTGACTGCATGGGGTCCTGTAGGTGCCCAGATGACCAGAGAGCCTGTTGTTGTTCGCTGTGTACAGATGTGTGACTGCATGGGGTCCTGTAGGAATCGCAAAAACGAGAAAATCCAAGAATTTAATCAATTTTTATATACTTCTTCACAAATAAAAATGCATTTTAGTCGTAGAAGTGTGGTCATTAAGTTATCGTTTTCCTGGATTAACTAAGTGCATATACTTATGCCATTAACTGACAACTGACATACACATGTACTAGAATCATTAAGAGAATGGTAAATGGAAAACAACATCTTCTTATCCGTATAAAAAAACTCAGCTAAAAAAGTGTCATTGCTGTCTTGTCAAACAAGAATTTGTGATAATTGTGATGCAGATTATACCACAATGCCACAAGTCATAATATGTAGCATGATGGTAAAGAATGTCTCAGTTTTGTAATGTTTAGTGCAGAATGATACAATGTTCATTCACAACCTCATATGAGAAGGAACAATACCTGAAAGTGTGAACGCTGAACATTGAATTGTTAAGTGAACGCCCACAGACAGATGGAAAGACGGACACATAGACATCCGTCCAAGGTGATTCCAATATACCCCAATTAACGGGATATAATTAATAAATATATTCAGGGCATATTCTCACTCCAGGGGCATATGTGTATATTGAAAACCTAGAAAGGTTGTTAATTTTAATTTATGTAAAAAAAAATAAAAAATTATTTAATTAAAATAGATATTCTTATTGAAAATAAATGCAGATAATTATTTTTTAGAATGTTGACTGCATTTCAATTATTGCTTAATTTAAATTAAACAGCATTTAATATGTATTTTTTTAAATTTATGCAAGGGTAATATTGTTAATAAACAACTGAAAACAACAACAAAATTTGGTTTAGAGGCTGAATTTTGGCACAATAATGTATGAGTATGCCCTGTCCCTTAATGATTAAAACTGATATCAAATCAACTCTAATAGGTTTTTATTTACTCAGTTTCACCAAATAAAAAACACAAAAATCCTGATTGGTAATCAGAACTTTTCTCCAAAAAGGTCAGAACAAGAACTAATGTTACATGAACTAAATGTGCAACACTAAACTCTTTAAAAACCGGGCTAAATGCATAAGCGTAAGAAGTCGTCCAAGATTAGCCTGTGCAGTCTGCACAAACTAATCAGCCATGACACTTTCCGCTTTTAAGGAATTTTCATTTAAAGGCCTATTTGGAAAGTGTGGTCACAGATTAGCTTGGGCAGACTTAGCACACTTTTGTGGGTAAAACACTTGAGGCACATGCATTAAGCCCTGTTTTCCCAGAGTGCAGCTGAAATACTTCCTGTTTTTGCTGCTGCTGCGATAGGGCCATAGCCAGAGATTGTGTGAGTCTTGACGCCAAAGTCACCGCCATGAACAGGGAATGTAGGACAACACTGCTCCTCAGTCAGGTTCACATTATTGGAGAGCAACATATGGAGGTCAGTCACGTAAACAGGCGAGTCACTCAGCGCCTGCTCTATCTGTGGATCAGATTGTTTCACCTCGAGTGACTCGTCGGATGAGAGTTGAACTCACCAAGGCTCAGCTGTTGGAAGTGTTGCCATATTTATCTGTACATTAAAAAACAGGATAACTTGAGCACTTTTAGACGTGACACTTAACCACTTTAAATATGACGCAATACAACATTTTGCTAACGAATACTTACAAATTTAGAATCAGTGCTATAAATATAAATTGTACTTATGTTCAACTTATAGAGCTGAATAAGGAAATGAACTCAATGTCACAACCTATTAAAAACAGTATTTGTTTTGGCAAACATTTAATTGGGAATTAAGTCAGTAATTATCGAAAAATATGGAAAAGACTTTTTGAGATTAGGAATGCTTTGACCAAATAAATAACACTGTAAGGTCTCACTTGAAGCTCAAGATGCAGATATGACATTCTAGCCTCGCTGATATTGCTAAGGGCCCAGTTTGAGTTCTACCTAACATCGGGTTGAGAGCCAAAGGGCATACTGGACCACACAACAAAACTGCTGTCATTTTTCAACGCCTTCTCAAGCGCCAACTCAATGCCAGGCTGTTTAGGATTGGAGTGGGTAGTTACAAACCCTGATGGGTTCACCTTTAGCACCTTGTTTCAGCTGTTGGTCGAACTTCCCGCCTGAGGCATGGCCATGGATGCTATGAGTGTTCACAACAAAGTCGGTGCTGCCTTTCTTTGTTAGCAACTGCGTCAAAAGTGCGTTCTCTTCGGCCAGTTTGGACACCTGTGAGGACGAACCGGGACTGTCCGTAAAGTTACGACTGTCCAGGAGTATCCCAGTGGTAAGCATACACTTCCGACTAAAACTCTACAAATATTCCTTGATTTTCTCTTGTTACTTTCCGTTGTATTGTTTGTCCCAAAAAGAATGGAATGAGTTATCCAACTTTGTATTTATCGTGATATTAGTTGTGAAGTCCAACATTGAGAACTGACTGTACATGTTGCCATAACTGCTGCAATAAGTCCTTGTGTCTGTAACGGTTGTCCCATCTCCGGCACTCGGGTCTAACAAACCAAACAGGCTCAAGTGTGGATCACTCGACACGAAAATTGTGGTTGTTGAGAACCATGTGTGAAAACTCTTTGTGCTCAAAATTTTCTATAGGAGGAATATGTTCAACGATGATGACCCTTTGAAGCTGGATGTCAAATGGGAGAAGCTTGGGGTCAGGGGAGGGGTCGTGCTTGACTTGAGGCTTCTGCGGGCCCGACTGGTGCCGTTGCCGTACCAACTCTATATCAAAACCGGGGCTCACCTGAAAACATGGGAAATATGATCTAGTAACAAGATGTGTTTGTGAAATACAATGTCCCCCTATATGATGTTTGACCTTGTAGGATGACCTTGACCTTGTGAAGGATGACCTTGACCTTTCACCACTCAAAATAAGCAGCTCCATGAGATACACATGCATGCCAAATATCAAGTTGCTATCTTCAATATTGCAAAAGTATTCATAAAATAAGCGATTTGGGCCACATATATTTGACCTCTGACCTTGAAGGATGACCTTGACCTTTCACCACTCAAAATGTGCAGCTCCATGAGATGCACATGCATGCCAAATATCAAGTTGCTATCTTCAATATTGCAAAAGTATTTATAAAATAAGCGATTTGGGCCACATATATTTAACCTCTGACCTTGCAGGATGATCTTGACCTTTCACCACTCAAAATGTGCAGCTTCATGAGATACACATGCATGCCAAATATGAAGTTGCTATCTTCAATATAGCAAAAGTTATTGCAAAATGTTAAAGTTGGCACAAACAGACCAACAGACAGACCAACAGACAGACAGGGCAAAAACAATATGTCCCCCACTACTATAGTGGGGGACATAAAAACAGGTTTATATTACAATCTATAACAAACTATGTCTCTCGATAAGAGTTGAAGTTTTTCAGAGGCAAAACTTCATTCTCATGAATTTTGAACTTGGCATTTCACTGGTTCCTTGTCCAAAATAACATGACAATTGATTCAATCAAACCATATCGTACTCAAACATCATTTAAATTGTTGGTCAATACTTTATTAATCTTTCAATTCATAATTAATATTTTTAACTTTTTTTGTTAGTGTCCGCTACTATGCAATCCCCAGACATGGAAAGGCCGCCCCCCCCACATCACTGGACTTTAATACGGCCAGCCTTTCACCAGACAGTTGTCTTCTTTGCTGAGCAGATGCTGTAACGTTGGGTGAACCAATATGGAATATGCAAACTACATAGGCTTATCTGGGACAACACTTTACACACATGCATTAAGTCCTGTTTTCCCATGCAACCTTACATTGTTGCCATTGCATGCATGAACACTAACTCTAAAGCTTTTATTACACTGTTCTGGGAATGAGGCCGGGGTTCTTCTTATTGAGAACAAATGCATTCCATGGAATCATATTTATAAGCTTTATTAAATATCTCACAACTTTATAACAAGGGACAAAATTGTCACAAAACCAGGTTTTCATTGTGAAAAAAAATCTGATTAAGGGAGAAAACTCAAACTGAACTTTTGAAATGAACACACAAAATTAACCCCCTTTGTAAGTTTGTTTTTAAAAAAAATCTATTTTTAGTCGTGGCGACCTTGACATTGGAGATATTGACGTGATTCTTTCGTGCGACACTTCGTCCCATGATGGTAAACAAATGTGCCAAATGATTTTAAAATCTCACAATGAATGACATAGTTATGGCCAGGACAAGCTCATTTATGGCCATTTTTGACCTTTGAACTCAAAGTGTGACCTTGACCTTGGAGATATCGACGTAATTATTTCGCATGACACACCGTCCAATGATGGTGAACAAATGTGCCAAATGATTTTAAAATCTGACAATGAACGACATAGTTATGGCCCGGACAAGCTTGTTCCACCCGCCCGCCAGCCAGCCCGCCCGCATTCGCCAATCTAATAACCAGTTTTTTCCTTCGGAAAACCTGGTTAAAAACTCAAGGAATTATGAGGATGACAGAAATTCTCGGGGTGTTGTGTAACTGAGGTTCCTGTATGATAAGTTGGAAAGCATCGAGCTGAAGAAGAGTTTGAGTTATTGATCCTCAAGTAAAACAAGTCCTGCTGTAAACATGATATACACAATAAAAGACGCCATTTTATGTTTTGTTAAATCATATCATTCTTGTCAATTTCATCTTTAACATTCTTAATACACAGGTTACACTGTAAACCATTATTATTTGAGGGACATTATTTATGTTGATTTTAAGGGTTCACTGATCCACAAATTTATCACACACAGAAAAGTAACTGACACAAATTCATCATTTATTTTTCTGAACTGAGAAATCCACAAAATAAACTAATGTGTCCGTAAAAGTCTTTTTGACCACGAAATTTCGGATGAATATATATATGAGCTTACACTATACATGTACAAACAAGTAAAGAGGGTATTTTATCTTAAGTAAATTCATACATTTTTGTTTTCCACCTCATCTTCTTTGCATTCTTAATACATAGGGAATACATAATCAGGTCTTTTCCTGGCGTATTTATGGGTATGTGAAACGGACCCATACCCAAAGCGTTTTTCTTTCTTTAACAAGGGCTGTTTGTAAAACATGCATGCTCCCAATGTGGGCTGTCAGTTGTAGTGACAGCCATGGTGTTAATACGTTTTTTGTCAATGTGACCTTGACCTTTGACCTAGTGACCTGAAAATCAATAGGGGTCATCTGCCAGTCATTATCAATGTACCTATGAAGTTTCATGATCCTAGGCGTAAGCATTTTTGAGTTATCATCCGGAAACCATTTTACTGTTTTGAGTCACTGTGACCTTGACCTCTTATTATTCTTGAGTTATCATCAGGAAACCATTTTACTGTTTCAAGTCACTGTGACCTTGACCTTTGACCTAGTGACCTGAAAATTATTAGGGGTCATCTGCTAGTCATGATCAATGAACCTATGAAGTTTCATGATCCTAGGCGTAAGCATTTTTTAGTTATCATCCAGAAACCATTTTACTGTTTTGAGTCACTGTGACCTTGACCTCCAATTATTATTGAGTTATCATCAGGAAACCATTTTACTGTTTCAAGTCACTGTGACCTTGACCTTTGACCTAGTGACCTGAAAATTATTAGGGGTCATCTGCTAGTCATTATCAATGAACCTATGAAGTTTCATGATCCTAGGCGTAAGCATTCTTGAGTTATCATCCAGAAATCATTTTACTACTTCGAGTCACTGTGACCTTGACCTTTGACCTAGTGACCTGAAAATCAATAGGGGTCATCTGAGAGTCATGAACAATGTACCTATACAGTTTCATGATCCTAGGTCTAAGCGTTCTAGAGTAATCATCCGGAAACCATCTGGTGGACGGACATTCAGACATACGGACGGACGGACCGACCGACATGTGCAAAACAATATACCCTCTCTTCTTCGAAGGGGGGCATAAAAACGTGCTCACTGACACAAAAAATTGGGTCCCCATCAATCAGATATATGATGACATAACATTTTGGAGTTTTCAAATAATTCTTTTTTGTGGACACGTAAATTCCTGGATATCTGAATCTGGTGTTATGTGTTTGAATTGAATTCATGCATCAGTAAACCCACAAATTCAACGATAATTAATGTCTCACAAATAATATCAATTTTACAGTTTATAAAGTGTTTGCAATGCTTTATTTAATTTTATTTCTACTACAAATTGTAAACATCAAAAGCTTCTCTACATACGTTTTTATTGCATTTTTGCATTTTTTATTTTTTCTTTATTTAAATAAATTAAGATTTCACAATCTAATAAGACTATGTTTACTAGCTTGACTACCCATTTACAGTAAGTAATAAAAATCTTATACATTCCTAAGATAAGTATCGTTCAACAATTATTTTTAATTTGCATGTACATGTACATCATTGTCTCATATTTGTTCTCATCAGAATTTATAAATACCCCTCTACAACAGATTTGAAGCAGACTTAACTTAAGCCCTGTTCTGGCAAAACTGGGCTTAATGCATGTGTATAGTGTTGTCCCAAATTAGCCCGTGCAGTCCTCACAGGCTTACCTGAGACGACGCTTTCCATCAAGACTTGATTTTTGTTTAGAAGAAATCCCTTTTAACGAAAATTTTCTAAAAGCGTAAACTATCATACTTGGATTAGTCTGTGTGCACACTGCACAGGCTTACCTGTGGATTGCACTTGCAATGCATTAAGCCCCATTTTCTAAAAAAGATGCTCACATTATATCACCTTGTACAACTCTGTAACAGATTGTAGACTGTCTTGCTCTGAGAAAACAGGGCTTAATAAATGTTGCCCTAAGTGTCTCCCTAGATAAGCATGTGCAGCCACACAGGCTAATCATGGAATTTCTGCATAGATGGAATTTTGATTTAGAAAAAACTTCCTTTAAATTAAAAAATCCATAAAAGGGGAATGTGTTGTCTGTGCAAACTGCACAGGCTTATCTGGGACAACACTTTACACACATGCATTAAGTCCTGTTTTCCCATGCAACCTTACATTGTTGCCATTGCATGCATGAAAACTAACTCTAAAGCTTTTATTACACTGTTCTGGGAATGAGGCCGGGGTCCTTCTTATTGAGAACAAATGTATTCCATGGAATCATATTTATAACCTTTATTAAATATCTCACAACTTTATAAAAACTCAAGGCCTTATGAGGATGACAGAAATTCTCGAGGTGTTGAGTTACTGAGGTTTCTGTATTGGTAAGTTGGAAATCATCCAGCTGAAGAAGGGTATGAGTTATTGATCCTGAAGTAAATGAAGTAGTGCTGTAAAAAGGATATACACAAGAAAAGACGGCATTTTACCTTATGTGTAATCATATAATCTTGTCAACTTCATCTTTAGCATTCTTAATACACAGGTACATTATCAAATCATTAATATTCGTGGGACATTATGCTTTGTTGATTTTTAGGGTTGAGTGATCATCAAATTTAACACAAACATGTGAGAAAATAACTGACAAATTCCTCTTTTTTTTTCCAAACTGAGAAATCCACGAATATAAATGATTGTTCAATATACAAACAATTCAAGAGGATATTTAACCTTATGTCAATTCATACTGTTCTTTCCCACCTCATTTTTTTTGCATTCTTAATACATAGGAAATACACAAGCAGGCCTTTTCCAGGCATATTTATGGGTCGGTTAAACGGAACCATAACCAAAGCATTTTATTATTTTTGTAGATAAGTGCTCCATGATTATTATATCTCAATTATATTTCAATAAGATCTAAAAAAAGTATAAAACTACATTTGTATCATTGTATGATTTTATTTTTATAATTTGAAGTTTTAGAAAGAGTTATACAAAATTATTTTTTGCCAAATAAATTGATTTTTCATGCGAAAAAATTCCCAATCCAAAAAAAGCATTTCCCCCAAAATGGCCAAGAAAACGCCTGACAATTAAAGCATCTATTTTACTTTCTGAGTCTTCAGGTCATTCTTGTCCACCACATCCTCAGCATCGTTGTCATAACTCAGCAACAACTGGAGCAGCAAAATAGATTGATGGTTTTCTTGCATGTACATTTAGGACTCACACACATTTATATAAATGTAATTAAAATCAATAACGAATGCTCAAAAGCATTAAAAAGGCAAATTAATAAATCTCACGTCATGTGTCAACATTCTATAAGTATTACTCAAAAAAATCAATATACATGTATATTCCTCCAAAGATTACTAAAACTATTTCATATTTTATAAAAAGTATTCATCCATATACATTTGTTACCTGGCTTGGTGTTTATAGAAATGAAAGTCTAAAAATAGCCTCAGTTGCTATGTACATGTGCTTCTATGTTCAAATATTAAATTTTCAGTTGAAATGCTTTGTTTTTTTCATGCAAAGTTTACAAGAACTAAATTTTAGGATCATCATGACAGACTTAATGTTATGATAACATAACATAATATGTACTAGTTTTAATGTTCAATAAGAGATACTTAACATTGTATAAGAAAATAACAAAATGTGTACACAAATTATTTGCATCTGCAGCTACACACACAATGCTGTATAGTAATATTACACACTACAATTTGTGAATGCTCAACAACTCTTAGTGATTGAAACATTCATCACTAATAACAACAATTATTACGTACATGTACACACTATTCCACTCTGAACACCAGGATGGTGTCGTCCCACCCCTGTCCCACAATGATGGAGGATGTGGTGCTGCTGTAGCAGACTGACCGTGGCCTCCACACTCCATCCTCCTGAGTAGCCAGCGTAGCCAGCTTACTCTTCCCCTCCCAGCCCACCTGTAGTACAGTGGCGGACCCCAATCCACAGACCAGCACCTGGCCTGCAGGGGTCACATGTAGACCAAGTGGGTACCCTAGTGCTGGGTATGTGTATGTAGCCAGGAGTGTGCCATCCCTGGCCAGGGTGAGAAGCTTGTTCTGCCTGTAGCTGATGATGTACAGCCTGTCTCCTGTGGGACTCACAGCACACCTGACTACTGCAAAACAGAGTAACATCAAGATATTGAATTACTGTTAATGTTAAATAATCTTATTAAACATACTGCAGTGATATTGTATTACGCATATGTTGCTATAAAGAGGCCTTTACACATCTAAAATATATGCATACATTTCAATGATTCAATAGTTAAGTGTGACATTAAACTTCAGTAGCAGAAGTATTGTGTTAACGTTTTGACATGTTGAAGTGCAACTGGTGAGTTAGATATGAATTGAATCAAAACAATTACACAGTTGGAAACAATTACACATACTGAAACAATTGCACAGTTCTATCAACAGGTAAACATATTGTACATGTACAATCATTTAACAAACACAAAATTAAGACAGGGTCAGAAAGTGTCTCTCTCCCAGGAACTCAGTTTCTATTTATAGACATGCCATGTAGTGACAGTCAAAATACTTCATTACCCTACTCATGATTATAAATCAATATTTCAGAATCTTCTTTTGGCTACAATGTACTGTAGCATTCAAAGGGCACATTTGAATTATAAACAAATATTTTATAATACATCAGCAGGTTTTCTGCTATTACATCTGAATTTTATTTTATTATCATCTCACAAGTATATAACTATAATTTATAAGATTTTTTTTCAAAATAATAAGATAATGGCCTAAAGGGTCAATATTTGTTGCTTAAAAAAATAAATACCAATTCGGTTCATTTAGTGGATAAAAATTCCCAAATTTGTCATTGTATGGATTTAAAATAAAACAATTTGACTAGACATAATACGAATGTTATCAGGATGAATTCACCATGATTCTTACCTGCATAATCAGATGACCTATCTTCATAGAGTCTGCAGAGCTGTTTGCCATATAGTGTGTACTTGTACAGAGCAGTACCAGAGCAGATAAACAGTTCTCCCTGATGGCAGGTAATACCTGTACATCCATGTTGTAACTCAAGCTTCCTACCAAGAGAGAGCTGGCTCTGGGTGACTGTAATAAACTGGACATTATGTGTGTTGCTAGCATTCTTATTCACAGCCACAGCAACCTCACTGGGTGTGATCTGACACATGTCCCTTACATCAGTCACATCACAGTGACTCACCACCTGGTACTGCTGGTTCAGCAGCTTGCACCTCTTATTCTTCCAGTCTGCGACCAGCACCTGCCCATCAGTCAGAACACATATGCCTGTGATCAAACATACATCTGAATCACTTGGTATTCTCACATTGTGCTTAGCATTACTCTGGACATTAAACGCCTTGCCTGACTTTCCCAGCAGAGTCAGTGCCTGCTGTATTATATGCTTACATTTTATGCTGGCTATAAGGCAGAGCTGCTTATGATCTCCAATTTTCTGAACAATTTCATGGAATTGTGACAAGTCATTGTGAAGACTGGTGCATTTATGAAAAGAACTTGTAACTGACCCTTTAATGCTTATAACTTCAGCTTTCATCTCGCTAAGTTCCTTCGCAGTAATATTATCAAATTCATTCAAGATAGAAAGAACACTACTACAAATTTCTTCTTTTAAACATTGCTCATTTGTTCTTGATGTACTCACAGACCTATTACTACATACATCTATATAAGTATCTATATTGACACGCATTTGGTCTATCATGAATGTCCCATGTTCCTTGTAAGAGCCTTGCAATGACTTAACATTGGCCTCTTGAATGCTCAGTAGGCTCTTGATTTCTCCCAGGACAGTTTCCAGCTCCACTGACAGTCCCTGTAGGTCTGTGGGCTGCGTGTCAGTCAGCTCATTAATTGGAGTCACTTTACTGCACTGGCTGAAATGAACAAACAATACATGTACATACCAGGGGTATAGATAATGTTTGGGGTATATTGGGTAACCACCCCCTGTCTTTGACAACAATAGGGTTTTTGTAAATTCAACAGAGTTTTAGCAAAAAATTTCACCCCCTACTTTTGAGCTTAATTGGGATTTTCACCCCTGTTTTTTTAACTCAATTTAGGTAATTTAGGGAATGACATATATAATAAAATAAAAATCTACTAAGGTGACTGTATATACAAATGGAATTCAAAAAGGTATCTGTACATAATAACAAACAATTACTGAATTTCTGATCAAAGTGAATTCATTTTGGCGTTGAATAAGACCGAGTTAGTTAAAATCGATGCACCATTGATGAAGTTATGGCTGTTCAAAGCAATGCACCCCGTTTTGGATCATTTTGAGTTCAATACCTTGAAAATGAAAGTAGAAATCTGACGGGTCTACGAATAATTACAATAATACCCCAAAGTTTGATAACTACTGAAAAGACTGCCTTCTTTTCTTCATAGGACGGCATATAAACTATCCCGTACATTTTTGTATGGAAAATAACCAGTCTAAAAAATACGCTCGGTGTTCTTAAGAACTGCGCTTTGTGACGCAAGGTTTTATGTTATAACATTTGCATTTGCATTTTTGTACACTTTATTTTGAATAATGTTTTTGGTAAGTTTAATTGTGTAATAACAGCTTACGCACATACGATTGTTATATATAGTCCTGACATACCAAGGAATAGTCAGTGATATTATGTAATGCTCCCAACAAGTATACAGTGTCAAATAAAAACAAACATGGAACATAAATGAAAGCTTTTTCCTTGGGCTTATTATCCGTTGAGACATTATGGGGTGATGCCTTCTAGTTCACCTAAAGGTAGTCTTTTGTAAAAGGCTTGTGACCAATTGCCAATGCATGCAGTGTGACTGGTTTACCAGTGAATATAGAGCTTATTGTTTGAGTTGAATGCACTTTGTTTAACACGTTAAATTGGGGCCTTTTCGCAGATTTTGGCATGTATTGAAGTTTGTCAGTAAATGTAAAACTTGGATCTAAAAAGCTCCAGTGAATCAAGAGATGTGTTTGCCAGAAACACAATGCCCCCAAATGCGCAGCTTTGAATTATTTTTTGACCTTTGACCTTGAAGGATGACCTTGACCTTTCACCACTCAAAATTGGCAGCTCCATGAGATACACATGCATGCCAAATATCAAGTTGCTATGTTCAATATTGCAAAAGTTATGAAGACGGTTAAAGTTTTGGTTAAAGTTTTTGAATTTGTTTTTTTGACCTTTGACCTTGAAGGATGACCTTGACCTTCACCTTTCATCACTCAAAATGTGCAGCTCCATGAGATACACATGCATGCCAAATATCAAGTTGCTATCTTCAATATTGCAAAAGTTATGACCAAGGTTAAAGTTTTGATTAAAGTTTTGGGACACACAAGCACACGCACACACACACGCACACGCACACACACACACACACACACACACACACACACACACACACACACACACACACACACATACAATGACAGACAGGCCAAAAACAATATACCCCTGATCTTTTGATCCAGGGGCATACAAACAAGAAAAATATTAAAAAAAGAAAAAAAGTAACCCTCAATTGGGCTCGAACCACTGACCACTGGAGCCCTGGAGTTAAAGTTTATAGCTTAGACCAATCAGCTATCCTTGGTAATAAAATTAGCAATATATAAGGACAACATCATGACTACAACTCTCCAAATTATTCAATCATTTGCATGTCGTTGCAACGCTTTATAATTTTCAGGTTTTTAAATCGTCAAAAGATGCATATAATGGATATTTTAGAGCATGGTAAATGTCCAGTAGTACTGTTTCCTCACAAATATCATAGCTACAACAAATATTTGCGAATCTGAAGCAATTTTTAAAAATTCTGTCAATTTACCAAAACGTGAAAATGCCTCTTTAAAACAAAACAATCAGAAATCAAACATGTCTTCTACTGTGGACAAAAAACACAAGGTTTAATTTTTAAATCTATTTCATAATTACTCTATTACCTAAAATACCTCTGATATTCAAGAGAAGTACAGTACAGCCAACGTTGAACAAACATATTTCCCGATCCGCGGCAGCAAGGCTAAACGAGTCGATGCCGCGTCAGCTGTTGAAGCCGCGGCAGTATGAGGCGGCAAGTCGCATTTTGCCGCCATGATTCACATCTGTCCTAGTGTTTTATCCAGGCCGTTTTAGCCTGGCGCGGCGCCACGCTGCTTTTTTGAAGCGCCTCGCTGCCCCTTTCAAAGCAAATCAGCGCCACACTGCCCTTTTCAAAGGCCGCCGCCCTGTTTTCCACCGTGCGCAACCTTATTGATAACATCTTAATTGCCTCTTAACCAAGCTTCTAAGCCAACTTTTATCAGCGAAGATTCGCGCAGTTGTGAATACATCATGCGTGAATAACCATGTGTCAATATCAATCGATAATTTCAGTGGCTTTGTAACACCAATCGGTCCGGATACAATCGTGCACAGTTAAATAGGAGACTTGATGAAAACCTCGATGTTATTCACGTGGAAATTGTGCATTTCATGCATAATTCAGTTATATCAAAACATTTATTTTTACGCGTAATTAAATTAAAAAAAACAACACCAGTTGTATCTGTAAAATATTGATTTGATTAAAATTTAATGCAAAACAGTTTTAAGTTAATAAAAATTAATTTAAAACAGGGCTTGCACTAAGCGGCGTACGGCCGTATATTACGCCCGATAATTGTTTCCATACGCCGATTACAAAACCCCATGACGTCCACTGTACTTCCTGAAAATTGGCCATACGCCGAAAATAGCAACCCGTGACATATTAAAGCTGTCGTTTAAAATAACGCTCCGCCTCCTATCCAATACAATTGGCGCAGGCTCATATTAAAGCTGTCGATTAAAATAACGCTCCGCCTCCTATCCAATACAATTGGCGCAGGCTCACAGTAGATGTGTGTTGATGAATTGTAGCAGACGACAATCTTAACACGTTTGCTGTTCACGGTTAGGCAGACCGCGCTTAATTGGGGCACGTGCTTGTTTATTGTCACGATGTTTTGATTACAATAACGTGTGAATGTCGGCAAAGAAATTGATACCCCGTCTTGGACCCTATTTGGCCAAAAGTTGTTAATTGTTGTAACAGTAGTAGGCCTGCACCATTGGTTCAATTAAGAACATTATGACCCGTCTGTAACTTGTCAAAATATGTTAATTGGCAAACACAGATATGAATTTTACAAAAATATTGAACTTGTACCACTTATCTTTCGTGTTTAGAATGTCGCAACGTATGCTTTTCGCTTTTGGCATTCCACTTTCGACAAAAACGTAAATTAGAAATTGATGCAAATTGCATTGTAAGCAAGAAAAGTTTATATCGAAGACCAATTAATGTGTATTAAATTAATTGACAATGAACAAAAGACAGTACGGCGCCGTTCCTAGTTACACTTTTTGCGAAATAAAATGTACACAATACAACACGAGGTCATGAAAACAATGTCATTACGCAGAACTTTCTGACTATTCAACAAAGTGTTAGTGTTTGTGAATCTCCATTTAAGATGCATATAAAGGACTTGTTTGTGCAATGTGTTTAACGTTTTAAATATAAATAATTGTTTAAGAGGGTAACTCATTTAACAGTATTCGAAGACTTCTTTGAAAAGCTATAGTTTGTATAAGATATATATCCTATGGTGTTTAATCTTGTTTTTTGTTACTACATGAAAATATAAAACACATAATAAAATATACATTCTGGATTTTGTTGGTTTAATTATTCAACAATAAATCTCAAAACTATACATACAATGTTTGTGTGTAACAAAGCTTGTTATTAAGTCACTATACAGATATATGTGTGCCCTTTTTATGGATGTCGCGCGCAAAAGTGCCCTTTTTTGAAATTTTGCACCACGCCCTTTTTCCTTCCTGTATAAAACACTATGTCCGCCGAGGCAAGCCGCGATCCGCGATATAATGCCGAGTCGATGCGCATCATAAAATAAAATCTTTTTCAAATGATTAGTTAGTCAATACATTTTAAAAGAACAATTATACTAATATTTAAAATAATAATAAATTTAATGAATCTATTACTGCATACTTACTATTTTTCCTGTCGCTCTTAACCCGATAATCCAGTATAGTCCAGTTTTAAAGCAAATTCTGGAAATATTTACAATAAAAGTTCTCATGGATTTCAAGAAATACAAACATTCGCCATTTTTCTTAAGTGTCAAATAAAGTTTGCATTTGTTTCTATTTAAAGATGTGATGAAATAACATCCAATTGGGGCGTTTTTTTTTCCACTGAACAGGCGTAAATCGCCTGACATGATATTAATGTTTTTATACAACACAAAATACACCCACACTTTCCATGCGACGGTCTACATGTCTGCATAATTTTCGTCCACTTTTGAGACAAAGGAGACAAAGGATAAAGCACTGTTTATTTGACGCTAGAATTTAATTGTTAATGTCGTGTTAGCATTAAAATTGAGAAGCTTGTTTTGGATTACAAATTGAATAATGCTCATTTGAGAATTGAACGAAACATTTACAGTTGTGCGTAATTAATTCAACGATAATTTGTTAAGGCGCATTACGTGTCAAATATATTTGAAGACGTGATATTATATAAACAGTCTAAAAAGCATCAAATACAAATCATATCCGCTTATTAAAACGTGAAAATAATAACTAATTAAGTAGCATAAATCTAGGCTTCGACGCTTCACAAATGTACATGTAGGTGTATATCTTTGCACTCGATCCGCCACGAACTTATACGGCGGATTTATTCCGCGAAAGTACGCAAGGTTAATACGGACTCTGCGTCGTTGCGCAGATTGATGCCACGTGCCTCGGCGATTGGCCGCGTGAACGCACAATGCAGTGAGTACTCACGTTCTGGCCGTGGCGTGACCGAGGATTATGTTTGTTCCGCGTTGGCTGTACTGTTTATACTACAATTAAGTTCTGTAAAGTTTGAATTGAAACCCACTTTAAAACCTCTTGTTTGTATGATGCCTGGTTATTAATGACACTGGCTAACACCATAACAGACAATGTTTAACTCCCATGAATAAGAACTACTAATTATTGTGTATTGACCAACAAACAAAAGTAAACAAAGATTTATTGAAGAGTGTGAGCATGCCTCACAAATATATGCTCATCAGATAGGCAATACATTATCTTAAAACCAATATTCCCAGAAATGGACCAGTTAAAATGTGAAAACAAAAGAAACACTGACCTTTGTCTTTTTACCAAGGAGAATGAGAATGGATAAAAAATACCTGTCTTTTTTATCATTGAGCTTTATTACCAAACATAATATTAATATCATTTCAGGCATTAAAAAGTAAAAGAGCTTAAACTAAATCTGAAAAGACAGACCCAAGCGAAAAACAAAGTGTGACTACTGCTATATGCCCGCTTTCATGGTCAAAATGAATTTATAATTTATGAACTGTACCATTTAAACAAGAAACCAGGAGATGTCAGAAAACCATGTTTCAGCACATAGGAATTCAATTTATATAATTGTATACTCCCAAGTACATTTAAACATTTCAGAAAAAAATTCCTCTTTCAAAATTATGTAAACGAGTGAAGACAGATTTTATTTATCATGGTGGCACTGACCCTGACGTACATCTGACTATAATGGGAAGCTAGATCTGCATTTAAGCAACCAAAGCACACAATTTCAGCACAAAACCTCCATCATATTCATGGAAAGAAAACTGCATCTTAATCAAATATCAAATGTTTCCATGATGACGAAATAACTTCACAATAAGCCATAACAAGAGCTGTTTGTAAAACATGCATGCCCCCCATATGGGCTGTCAGTTGTAGTGGCAGCCATTGTGTGAATACGTTTTTTGGTACTGTGACCTTGACCTTTGACCTAGTGACCTGAAAATCAATAGGGGTCATCTGCGAGGCATGATCAATGTACCTATGACGTTTCATGATCCTAGGCATAAGCTTTCTTGAGTTATCATCTGGAAACCATTTTACTGTGTCAAGTCACTGTGACCTTGACCTTAAACCAAGTGACCTGAAAGTCAAAAGGGGTCATCTGCAAGTCATGATCAATGTACCTATGAAGTTTCATGATCCTAGGCGAAAGCGTTCTTGAATTATCACCCGGAAACCATTTTACTATTTCGGGTCACTGTGACCTTGACCTTTGACCTAGTGACCTGAAAATCAATAGGGGGTCATCTGCGAGTCATGATCAATGTACCTATGAAGTTTCATGATGCTAGGCATAAGCGTTCTTGAGTTATCATCCGGAAACCATTTTACTATTTCGGGTCACCATGACCTTGACCGTTGACCTAGTGACCTTAAAAACAATAGGGGTCATCTGCGAGTCATGATCAATGTACCTATGAAGTTTCATGATCCTAGGCATAAGCGTTTTTCAGTTATCATGTGGAAACCGTTTTACTATTTCGGGTCACCGTGACCTTGACCTTTGACCTAGTGACCTGAAAATCAATAGGTGTCATCTGCAAGTCATGATCAATGTACCTATGAAGTTTCATGATCCTAGGCATAAGCTTTCTTGAGTTATCATCCGGAAACCATTTTACTATTTCCGGTCACCGTGAACTTGACCTTTGACCTAGTGACCTCAAAATCAATAGGGGTCATCTGCGAGTCATGATCAATGTACCTATGAAGTTTCGTGATCCTAGGCATAAGCGTTCTTGAGTTATCATCCGGAAACCATATGGTGGACAGACGGACATACAGACGGACATACGGACGGACCAACATGTGCAAAACAATATACCCCCTCTTCTTCGAAGGGGGGCATAATAAGCCATGTGAAAAACACATGATGTGATCTACATAGTAAAATTGGTTTCTTCAAAAACTATTTGTTTTAAATCAAAGAACTTAGAAAGGAAACAAAATTTAATATTCTTAAAAACCAAATTAGTATTTTCATATAGTGATTCTTTTTTCGATGATACGGTCATATCTGGATAGAGTACCCACATGGAACCTAACTAGCATGACAATATGTCAGTTGGTAATCCAAGTTGCATCATGGCCAGTGCAATTATTCATAATCATGTTTCATGTTTATGGTTTTACTATCAATATTTGACCCAACATTCTTCCAACAGTTCTTTAAGTTGGCAGAAATGTTAGTCCTGATGAGTAGATGGCACCTTATTCTGTTTTGCATCTAGTGTTATAGCCATTTCATGGTTTCTGAACAATATCTCATCCATCTTTTACCCTACAGTTCTCATGTTTGGTTAAAAAAGGTTTGCAATGAAGTGTTGATGACCTCTATTTTTTTGTAGATCAGCATATCTAGGTCAATGTCATCCAGTGCTATGATATTGTAATGATTTTTAGCCAGAAGAGCTTACGTCATGGCGGGCTTCCGTCCGAAGTGAGTCCTTATGTCGTCTGTTAGACAATACTGTTTTGAAAATGCTTTGATACGTACATGTAGGTCATGGTCTATCCTAGATTCTAGCATGTAACAGCCACAATATACTGCTGGCTATCAAAACAGTTGCATCAACATAAGTTATAATGGTTACAACAACGCCAACAGTAGATTCAAACATACATTAGTATGTGCGTTGTTTGCATTGTTTTCCAAGGTTATGATGTTGGCTACATGAAAACTTCAGGGTTACATATTCCTGGTAATTGATGATGTTGGCTCGTACTAAGAACTCAACTCCTTTAGTTAATGTTTATAATTAGTGTATGTCAAATTTGATGATATATGTTTCAACAAGGGACAAAATTGACACAAAACCAGGTTTTCATTGTGAAAAAAAATCTGATAAAGGGAGAAAAGTCAAACTGAACTTTTGAAATGAACAAACAAAATTAACCCCATTTGTAAGTTTGTTTTTAAAAAAAATCTATTTTTAGTCATGGCGACCTTGACATTGGAGATATTGACGTGATTCTTTCGTGCGACACACCGTCCCATGATGGTGAACAAATGTGCCAAATGATTTTAAAATCTCACAATGAATGACATAGTTATGGCCAGGACAAGCTCATTTATGTCCATTTTTGACCTTTGAACTCAAAGTGTGACCTTGACCTTGGAGATATCAACGTAATTATTTAGCGCGACACACCGTCCCATGATGATGAACAAATGTGCCAAATGATTTTAAAATCTCACAATGAATGACATAGTTATGGCCAGGACAAGCTCATTTATGGCCATTTTTGACCTTTGAACTCAAAGTGTGACCTTGACCTTGGAGATATTGACGTAATTATTTCGCGCGACACACCGTCCAATGATGGTGAACAAATCTGCCAAATGATTTTAAAATCTGACAATGAACGACATAGTTATGGCCCGGACAAGCTTGTTCCGCCCGCCCGCCAGCCAGCCAGCCTGCCCGCATTCGCCAATCTAATAACCAGTTTTTTCCTTCGGAAAACCTGGTTAAAAATTCTTGCCTAAACTTTCAGCTAAAAAGGTTGGCTTTTAGATGATCATCACAAATTTGTGTGAGGTTTTTAGATGTGAGAGTAGCTCACACTAATGAAGAGACGCAGTTTTGCAAGCCAGTTTGCTTTTAAATACGCTAGAAACGATAACTGCAAGTCAGTCTGCTGTTTGCTAAGCTAGGAACGATAACCACTGCCTGTCTTCACTACCTGCAGTACAATTATGCAGACGACGAATGCTAAAAGCGTCTGCTCTACTACTGCAGTGTGTATTTAATCAATAGTGTTTAACAGCTTGTAAGATGACATTGGCCAGTCAAGTGTTTATCATTAAAATCTGTGCATTATAGCTGCTTTCATGGAATACGGGGCTTAATGCATGTCAACTAAGATTAGCCCGTGCACACTGATTAGCCTGTTCAATTTGCACAAGCTAATCAAGGACGACACTTTCTGATTTGATGGTGTTTTTTGTTTAAAGACAGTCTCTGTTACTGTAATGAAAATTACTGCATATGCATTTAGCCCTGTTTTCCCAAAATGAAGATTAAATTATCTTTTTTATTAATGATTTGAAAAAAAAACACCACATCTCGAACTGTGCTTTAAGACACACTCTTTACAAATGTGAATGGGTTGTGTTGATTTGAAACTTGAGATAAAAAAAGCTATACTATAATTTTTAAAACTGAGTTGCGTCTAAGATTATACAACAGCGAACAACTTCAGTGCCTTCAGCGCTTTGACTATTTGTGCTATGTACACAAATTAACATGTAAGTTGAAAAACATTAACTTTAAGTTTATTAGTTTGTGTTTAACAAATTTGGAAAACAATTATGAGCTATGAGACATTTGCCCTGTCTTTCATGATACAGCACCAGAGCTCACTGCTTAGAAAATGCATAATCCTGTCATCCCGTTTTGTATGAAAATACTTCTAGTTCAATTTGTCAGAACTGTCACAGCTTTCATTACTTCTGTGGTAATTAAAAGTGTTATATTAAGATGACTTTTTTTAACTTTGAAGCCCTTTTTGATGTGAAAAATGTTGAACCACATACCGGTATGTAATTTATCCATAGGAGTGGAAGGGTTGCTGTTCATCAAATGACCTAGGTTCTTATACCTGAGCAGAGTTACTTTTAGTTTTTTCGTTCACATAATTTAGCTGTTAATTAATATAATGAAATACAATTTTTTTAATTAAATATAAACAACAAAAGCTATACAGTGATGGGTACTATTAAAGCCTTTGAAAATAACTTGTCCATTTGTGCTGAAAAATGCTTCAAAATTGATAATACAAGACAGTGATTTCAGTATTATATTCACTATAGTTGAACTTACACAGCTGGATGGCAGATGAACAAGATGTTGAGATCTTAAAAAAAATCAATTTGGAATTTAAAGGTCTTACTTGGGAAAAACGTACTTTGATTGCAAGTATCTTTAGTTACTTTCCGAGACATTGCAGGATCTAGTTCAGCGGACATTCAGACTGACGGACATGAAGAGCGGCATACATACATAAAGATAGGTAGGGTAAACCTATAGTCCCCGTTAGTAAAACTAGTAGCGAAATAAACATGTACATATATAAGACACTGTTTAAAGTTCTAAACATCGAGGGCCTATCTTCAGTTGTTGTTTATTTCAATTTCATGAAGATTGGTTTAAATATTGCTCTTATATAGCAAAATAATGCCAGGTCTAAGCATAAGAACAAAATTGTTAAGGTTTTATTAACTGGTCCTCAATCATAACACAAATACAGGGTATTTCTTTGCTTTGGTAAATTATATATTTTATATCATCAGCACTCAGAAAATTAATATTTCTTTTATACCTAATGATAAAATATGACATTTCTGCAGTGAAATAACAGCTGTGAAAATAAACAAACTGTTATTTTCACCGGTGAAAATAACACATTTTCGAAACTACGGATTATCATATCAAGATTTACTTCAAGATTTATATATATTTTTTATGATCACGAGTGAATTAAAAATGATATTCCATCGAATCCAACAATTTTATTTTTTTTATTTTATGCTTTTTTCACTGTTTATTTACATTTAAAGAGTTTAACTGGAGAATTTGGCTGGAATAGTGACGTCATTTCGTCGAAAAAATGACATCATTTTGTTCATTGAATTGTATTGAGGCACGCCACAGGAGAAAATGGTAACTTTTCAGCGAAAGGGAAACAGCTGTTAATTATTTTCTTGAAAAAGGGGCATAAAAGAAACAGAAGATTTGCGCCACTCATGAAAATATAGTTTCTTTGATCACTCGTGAAATAACAAACGATCTTACACTGACATGAACAAATATCCTCTATGTTTCAGTTGTCAAAGCCACAAGTAAACATATTGATTTTTTTTCTTTTCTCATTTAATTCTTAATAACTTAACAGCTGAAGAGTACATACCTGTGTTGATCAGATACACACTGTGGGCAGCACAGCTGTTTGTGCAGGTTGCAGAATTGGTCAATTTTATGGTCCTTATGAACATCACAAATTTGTAGAAAATCCACCACCTTTTTTGAAACTGGCCATTTATCTATTTCGACCCTTCCAAATGTAGTATGTTTAGCCAAGGCTTTACTATGTGGATCAATACAGTTTCCACAATATAACCGTTCACACTGTTTACAATAGAAATCAGCACTTGTCACAACATTATTCTGGTCTTCACAGGCATTGCAAATATAGTCCTTCACTTCATGCGAACCCAGCTCAACTGAAGACTGAGAACTTGTTGCCATTTTATAAATTAACTGGTTTTAACAAAGTCACTTTCTGACACTATAATTACAAACAAACCTGCATCAGTATAGAAACATAATATACATAAATATATATTATATACTATTTACATTTGAACAACATTTATCACTTTTAACATGACTCAGAAAATTTCATGTGAACTTGTAAAACATTGTTCAACTTATAATCCGAAAAGCTCTTTGCAGCACAGTTTTGTGGGGAAATAAACTGACTCACCACGTCACTATGTAAACTGTCACGTGAGAACATTGTACAGTGTCAGTTTACTTTAAATCTACTGGAATGAAATTGTAAGAAGTGCATTGAATACAATGCTAATTTAAACTGACTTAAAGCACAGACATCTTCTATGAAGATAGTTTAGAAACATATAGTACAAATGACTGCCCAGTTTAACAAGAATGGTACATTTTGTTTAAAACTAATTTCAGATGGGCTATGTTAGGACGTTTGAACTTGAATTGTGACTTTGACATGGGCCTTTGTAAATAATACTTGTTAAACAATACAATATAGTCACTACTTATAAAGAATGTAAAATTCTGCCTATGCTAGACAAACTTACTTAAAGGAAACCTTTTCATGTTTTGGTAAATTGATGAAATTAAACAAAAATGTTTCAGATTCGCAAATTTTCGTTGTAGTTTGATTTGTGTGAGAAAACATTAATACTGAACATTTACCGTGCTCTAAAATATCCATTAAATGCATCTTTTGACGATTTAAAAACTTGAACATTATAAAGCATTGCAACGCAAAACGATTGAATAATTTGGAGAGATCTGCTGCTGTTGTTATACTTTGTGAAACTACGCGGATTGCTTATATAAAGTTTAAAATATAACAATCATAGTATGAGAACGGGTGGTAGAGTGGGCTAAGCAATAAACTTTTACTCGTGGGGTCAGTGACTTGAGCCCAGTTGAGCGTTACTTTTTTCTTTTTATAATTCTTTTTTAGTTTTTTTTAATAGAGCCTTTAGATACAATGTTTACATTATCATTATAAATCATTTAATAACAAATTGCAATACATGCACAAATCTTTGAGAAGGTCCCTGTAAAGGACAAGGTTTAATGGATTGGTTTCTTATATTTTTAACATATGACCTTGAACAGTGACCTTAACCTTGGACCAAGGGGCCTGGTTCTGGCACTTTATACTCTTTCAAACCATGCTTGTAACTTCTACCCAATAATAAGAAAACCTATCTAATTGCCGTGGACAAAGAGTTTTCCTTTTGTCTTGTACAATGACCTTGACTTTTGACCTAGGGCAAAGTTCATATGAAATGTTGGTGTACCCAAGACTGGGGTCAACAATTTTCAGGGATGCTGCCTGCAAAAATGGGGATCCTAAGCTAATGTCGAGATGTGTGTGCACTGTCTTTGCATGTTTTAGAGATACAAAGTTAGTACAAAATACACCAACAGACATCTTTTTGATTTGTTGAAATTGTAGCAAGTATGATGACAATTGTTTTATTTTAACCATGTTAAGATAAATTAAAATTATATGCCATCATCAACGCCGTCAGACTATTGGATTTTTATTAGGCAACAATATCCTGATGAAAATTTGCTTTACAAAACAATTAAGTATTAATATCACACACACATTATAAAATACACAATAAGATAATTGATCAATAGATCTAAAGAAATAAATATCAGAGAAAGATTGAACTGCTTAATTAATTAGTTATACATCCAGCTATGTTGATAAACATTTCGGTGTTGATGCATTTTAACCCTGGGAGCTCACTTTTCCATGGTGTAAACCAGATTTTGACCCAAACTTAGGTATACACACTGACGTGCGTTTGATATATTTTTGTTTTTATATTTTGTTATAGCGAGTATAGAAGTGTTTGAAGTGGTACGCCATCTTATCATCGGCTGTAGTATAATTATTGTTGAAATAATATTCAATGCCTTATTAATTCAGAAGTGTAAATAAACTCAAACACTAATGTGCACAGTCCTTTTTAAGTTGTTTTACCTGAAATGATGGGAAGTTCAGAATCAGGTCCGTTCAGCTTACAACTATTAGCCAGTTCAATAACTGTTGTTACCGCCCCTGAAAATTACCCCCCTTAACTGCTCTTCGCTAAGGAGGTAATTCATCAATTTTCGGTGGTTAGCAAATTATTGCGCAATGGACGACTTATCAAATCTAGAACACAAATCAACCTAGAAGAAACGGAATTACTGCTGTATTTGCAGTAATTTTCGGGGAAAATTAGTAGATGGGAAACAAGTGAGGTTGCATAGATTTCCAGCCGACGAAAAAGTGAGAAAACTATGGATCAAAAGACTGAAAACTGTCAGCACTGGCTTCGTTTTGAAGATCAAGAACGATCAGCTGTGTTCAGCACATTTTGTCGATGGGATCTACAACAGCAAGAACCAAATTCCCAGTATCTTCATGGTGAACAACAAGCAGAAGATCTTTAAAACATCGGAGGTATGTGAATTCTTATTCGTCAAATTGTTTTTACTTTCAGTGACCAGACTGATGGTTATTAAAGGGACTATGTCTATCAAAAAATTCATTCTATGAGAAACCTGCTTTATTTTAATAAACTATGTAATTATTTGGAAATTTAAAAACAAAGATATGTTATGTTTGAAAAAAATAGGGACTATACGATTTCTCAAATATTCATGAATTTATATGAAATGTGTAAAAAACTTATTATACACATATTTAAATTTAAATTAAAATAAAAGATAAGAAGAACATGTGTCAAAAATGCGAAATAAGGTAGATGTTTTATTCTGAAATCGAAAACAACTTTACAGCCAAATTGGCCAGCATGTATATCATGCATGTACAATGTGAATCTAAATTTAGTTTAACGGTTCATTTAAAATTCTTGCAGCGATATCGATTCATACGACACACGAACACTAACTAAAAAGACAAATGCTTCGGTTATTGTAGGAAAATATCTACGAAATATCTTCGTCGCAAACAGCTTGGGGCATTATTTTGTATTTGCTGCATTTTATGAAATTCTTCTTAAATGTATCATTTTTCTTGCCTATTGTGTGTTATTATAACATATTTGCATCAATATATTACAATTGAACACATATAAAAATTGTATAATCTCTCTTTAAATAGTTCTGTTTTGAATAACATTCAAAATTTCTGAATTAAAATCTTAATCATTTAAAAAAGGTTTTACTAGTTTAATACTCTTTTAAATGTTATTGCTTTTTTAAAAAGGGGGCAGACCAAAACGGTCACAAGTAAGATTGGCTGCAGTGTGTATAAAACCGACACCAGTTACAGTACACTCCACGCGTTTTCCCCAATTTCCCTCCATACTCCGCGGGTTTCGACCTAGAGGGAGATTAAGAAAATCCCGCTAGACGCTGCGTTTGCATGATTTTGGACGCGGCGGTTAACGATCGGCAAAACTGATAAGCCGACGCGGCGGCCCTCAGCGTTGGCAACGCGGGGGAAACTAAGCGTTTTACGAGATAACGATCAATTTAATTTTGTTTGACTTCCTGATTTTGAAATAAAATTACATTTATTACATGTACATACATGTACATGTAGTATAATATTTACAATTAAAAAAAATTAACCAAGATAGATCGATCCCGACGTGGTTGTAGAAGTAGTTGTTGTTGTATAGAAAACTCGTTGATTTACGACACACAAAACGTCGTCTTTTAACTAATACTAACCAATTAATATAAACACAGTTTGCAACATTGTTTTTTATTTTGATAATTTAATCCAAAGTTTTCATGTTAGCAGGTGATTTTCTATACTGAACATGTATACAAATGACCAAGGACCCTAAAAATCTCGCAAATCTGTGTGAATTGACAGTTTGACGTAATCAAAGAAAAGCCGCTTCCTGTCTTAAGGCATAACTTACTCAAGTAAACACGTTCAACGAATGCATAAGGAATGGTTTTAA
Organism: Dreissena polymorpha; assembly: GCF_020536995.1. Classification (NCBI taxonomy): domain Eukaryota; kingdom Metazoa; phylum Mollusca; class Bivalvia; order Myida; family Dreissenidae; genus Dreissena; species Dreissena polymorpha. The sequence continues at coordinate 203,028,606 of NC_068355.1, forward strand.
TTGTCGGAACAAAGTCAATTCTCTGCTCGCTAATGCATTGATTTTCTCTTTGTTTGTAGCTTATTCCATTGATTGCTAAAAGGTGGTAACTTTTGAGTTGATAATTGCATTTAATATTCACAGTTGTATTCTTGTTGCGTCGACATTCTAAACAATGTTTACCAGTAATTATGGACCAAATCGGCAGAGTGACATTCACACATGTAAATCCCTTTTGTCAAAACACCGCAGACAGCAGTCTACACAATAGGTCAGTAGACAAGCTTTGCGTGTTTTCATAACGTCAAACACTTAAAATCCAGTTCCGCCCAGCACCCGATTGTATAAACAGTTAAACCGGCGGTTAACCACATCCCTGCGGTTAAAACTCGGTAACATGTTGGTTACTGGTCGGTAAGCGTTTGTATAAAATTTGGTTAGCTATACCGATCGGTTAAAACCCAGTTACAACATACCCTGCTTCCCTAGGTGGGTAAGTAACAGTAACCAAGAGGTAACTTACACAAAATGGCCGCGGCGCGTGCATTATAAAAGCTGACCATCGACGACCTTCACAATTTCGACGAGTAAACAACAAATTGCAGCGACTGACACTTTATTTGACTTAATCTACAGGGCAATACGATTTCAGACTTTGGACGACGAATTTAGGGACGCACAGAACGTGTTTCTTATATTCTGTTATGGGTATGCCGTGTGTGATCCGATGCATCAATGGCGCCCATGTTAAAATCATTTCTCCGAGAACAGGGAACAACAAAAGTACAAACAAAAGACAAAACACGTTTGAACTAGTAAATTACCTTTAATAATCATTTATAATCCATAAATAATCCATTTAATTCAATAATTGACAAGTTTGCATCTAGGGTCTTTGATAATTATTTTAGTATAGTTAAATGTTCAAGACCCTTATGCCATCAAATCATTATATTCAAATGAGAACTCAATAAACTTTCTTCTTCGTCACACGCTACGCCATGTACTCTATGTACATTACTGCTGTTAAAATGAACCGGAGCAGTTTATCAAATGTGTCGTGTTCTGAGAAAAATGGGCATAATGCATGTGCTTAAAGTGTCGTCCCATATTAGCCTGTGCAGTTCACACAGGCTAATCAGGGACGACACTTTCCGCTTTTATGAAATTTTTGGTTAAAATGAAGTCCCTTCTAAGCAAAAATAAATTTTTGGCGGAAAGTGTCGTCCCTGATTAGCCTGTGCGAACTTAACAAGCTAATCTGGGACGACACTTTACCCACATGCATTATGCCCAGTTTTCTCAGAACACAACACAAATAATAGCCGTTGGTGAACTCGGTTGCATTTGCAGATTTCTGCATACAAAGATATATTTAAACTTGAACAATTTTTTATTTGTCTACGGTAAATTCCCTCATTGTACAAGAAAGTAAGTAAGTTTATTGTAAACATAAGCCAAATTAGAAGAATAGTCTAGCATGTTACGACGATCATGTTTAATTTTTATGTTACATCTAGAACAACTAGAAGAATAGAGGTCTTTGTAAGCACTCTCTTGCAGTTTGGAAGCACCACTCACCTGGGATTCCGCTAAATGATGCAAATCCCGACATCATTATCAATTTGTCCCTGGTCATTTTGATGAACTCGTAGTTAAAATTTACACTTTATTTTATTGTGAATTCATTTGTAAATGAATTTGATAATACAAATACATGTCACTGTTTATAAGTGTGACACTTCGAACGAAAATTACGTCATTAGAAAATGCATTGTGGGAATGCTTTGGTTAAAGTTACCGGTGGTTAAATTCCACTAATTGCGCAGTTAGGTTACTTTGCGGTATATGGTGTTTATACAATCGAGTTACCTTGAAGGTTACTATACCTGAATAACCGCAAACTTACCAAGGTTTGAATGTTACCGAGCTGTAACTTTAACCAGCGTTTATACAATTGGGTGCTGGAGTAAAAGTCTATTGCTTAGACCACTCAGCCATCTGTGCTCATACAATGAGTGATATATTTTAAACTTTACATAAACAAATGTTGTAGTATAACAAAATATAATGACAACAACAGAATTCTCTAAATTATTCAATTGTTTCGCGTTGCAACGGTTTATAATTTTCAGGTGTTCAAATCATCAAAAGATGCATATAATGGATATTTAAGAGCATTGTAAATGTTCAGAATTTCTATTTCCTCACAAATATCTATTACCACAATTTAAACAAAAAATGTATGTTTCTTATAAACTTTTCGTTTACCATGACATCCTTTGCAGCATAGCTAATAATGTTGCAGTATTATAAATTCAAGATACAGTACAGCCAAAGCAGCACAAACATAATCCGCGGCTTCGTCACGGCCAGATTATTAGTACGGGGCGGCCGAATCGTGTGTTGACGGCGCATATCACCGTGGCACTCGGCATCGATCCGCGCAACGACGCCGAGTCTGTGTTAACCTCACGTACTTTTGCGGAGTAAATCCACCGCATACGTACGCGGCAGATCGAGTGAAAAGATATCCACCTACATGTACATACATGTATGTTTAGCGTAGAATTAATTATGCGCAACTGTTAATGTTTCATTCAATTATCATTATTAAATTTGTTATCCGAAACACACTTCTGAATTTTAATGCTAACGCGACATTTAGCAAATTCTAGCGTCAAATAAACAGTGCTAAAATATCCTTTGTTTCATAAAAAGCGCGCAAAAATTATGCAGACATGTAGAACGTCATTTGGAAAGTTTGGGTGTATTTTGTGTTGTATAAATACATGAACATCACGACAGGCGTAAATCGCGTGTTCAGTGTGAGAAAAAAAGCCCCGATTAAACCTTATTTCATCATCTCTATAAATAGTAACAAATGCCAAACTGTATTTGATACTAAAGGAAATATCGAGAATGTTTTTGTATCGTAAATATTTACCAGCATTTGCTTCAAAACTGGAATATACGGGATTATCGGGTAATTAGTAGCGATATTAACTATATTATATGAACAAAAGACAACGTGTTTATATACGCATATTCAAACAATAGTTATAATAAGCTGATAATTAACAAAACAACAAATACCTCGTCACTGTCTTGATTATTGATGTGGCTTCAAACTGCTAATTTTCTCAGCTTAAATATAATAACAAAATCAACATGCAATTAATTTATAAATCCACCATATGCTGGAGCCTTGACCACTTGTATGTGCGAAAACATAATTACGTGACCTTGTTTATGTGTGAAATACATACACTACAGGCGGGAAACAAACTTAATTGGCCAGACACATTAACTATGCTTACATGCAGGGATCATATTTTCCAGCAACATCAATCGGTCTGGATTTAAATGGAGAAAAAGTGTCTGAAAATTTTTATCCGAAATTATGACAAATTACGTTAAAATATATACCATTGATTTTGCCATTCATGAAGAGGGTATAATCAGTACAAGTTAAATTGCCTTAATCATTTTTTAAAATGGAACATACAAGTTTTCTCAATTGGTTTTATCATTAGCTATTTCATTGTTGTTTTGGTAACTGTTTTACCTGACTTTTCATCGTTGTCAATATCATTAATCTGTGTAAGTCTATACCGATGTTTTAAATCATTGTCGACTCGATAATAACTTACACACATGCATTGAATCTAACAAATATCTGTGCGTACGTTGGCTACTGGCAATAATAAGACCAAATAGTTGAAAAACAATTTGTGTACGTTATAGTTTGTTTTGTCGAGTAAACCACGGCCGATAGTTAAGATGCGTAGGGATTAAATCACGAGTGCGAAGCAAAACCACGCATCTTAACTTCTGGTCATGGGTTATTCAACAATAATGTACACAAATTATTTCGATTCTAACACGATTTTTACTAAAGATTTATACAATGTATATTATTTTTCTTGTGTACTATTTTATGTGAAGTTCCGCCCATAAAAATAACTTTCGGCTGTTCTGTCAATCAAAACCGCATCTTTCATTCATTTATTGCCGGATTATTACGCTGGTGGAAAATGTATCGGCATGTTTTGTTTAGTTACAGCGCGTGCTTTCAGTGTATAAGGTCCGCCCACAATTATTGCAGAATATCGGATTTCTTCTTTGTTTATATGAAAGTTTACTGACTGTATCATGCATGAAAAGCACAATTTCCACGAGGATAACATTTAATCTCCGAAGTAACTGTCAACTATTTTATCGTGGACGAGCACACACAGGCCCGTACCCAGGCACTGGGCCCAGGGGCCCGGGCCCCCCCAGCTGGCTGTCGATTTATGATTTTTTTAATAATGGGCCAACTGCAAATTTTTCTCACATGAAAGAGCCCACAGTACACTTCCCCACAATACAAATGCGCAGATGTGTTTTATTGCCCCTGATACGCAAGGGGATTAGCGCTAATTTACTCGCCAGTGGAGATAAGCCACTAGGCTATTGACCTTATCGCAACATCCGGGCACTTGCGTCAGTTAGAGTTACATGCCCCTTGACGACGGTGAAAACAAAAGCGCTGTCGCCATTTTATTTGCATTGAAATATTTAACACTGCTCGCAATTTTCTTAAGTTAAGGCACATCTTCGCGACCAATTTTTAGAATAAAAATACCCAGAAATAGAAATTCTTTCATAATAAATTTAATTTAATGAACGAACACAAATAAGGATGAAAACAAACAACCAATAAATTTTAAATATATACAACATATAGTAGCTGATTTGAACCTCTATATTTGTTACCTTATTACGTATTAAATAAATTATCATGATAAATGTTATTGTTTTTATTTAATTCACACCAATTTCGACACTTTTTGTTTCCGCATGTTAGGTATTTGAATGCCCCTTTCTTCATCACAAACCGATTATCTCGTTATGATCGGATACTGTCCAGACAAAGAAAACACGGTGTCATAAAGCCAGCTGGGGACCTATACTTGGGGCTCTGCATAAACCACATGTGGTCATTAAACACAATTTATGATACCTCTGTGTAATCTCTTGTCATACTGAGCAGTCATTTAAGCCAAATGTTTAATGCCGAAATAATTGAATATACAGTTGCTTTATAAAACACGTTGACACCTTAAATAAACATTTAATTAAATTAAATTCAATATTTTTCATTTGAATGTTTGCATCAGTCTTAAAATTGTGTAAGCTTTTGTATTCTGGTGTTTAATTGCCCATTTGTTTTGCATAATCCGATTATCTCGTTTTGATCAAGTATTATCCAAACTTAACTGACAAAAAGGTGTCATAAACCACACTGGGTGGTCCAGACAGTGTCATTTAACACGATAGATGCCACCATGTCTCCTCTTTCTGGTAGTATTAAGCAGTCATTTGGATGAATAATTAACGCCGATGTACTTAACAGTTGCTTAAATTAGATATGTGACATATGGTCAAATATAAAGTCATGTCCAATTTAGATTATCAGAAATTTACACCGTAAAGATACTAGCCCGATTAATTTATTAAAGTATTTAATAATTATAAAATTTACGTAAAAAAACAAGTAACGTATTTACAGTGTATCAGTCAATTAAAAAGACGTCATTCCATATTAAGATTTAATGTTACGACAATAAACGATCGACATCATAAAAAAGAAATTACGTTTGACAGCAACAGGGGTAAATAATGTTTGAAAAACAAATATTTATACAGATATATGTGTGTTAATTTTAATATTTGTCACTCGTACTCATTACAATTACAAGGCTTTCAGTAAGTCATGTACCAGATGTCCCTACGTATTTCACAGCTTCACATTAGCATGATAAATTGACATAGTAGAAATATAATTTTAATGTTCGAAGATGAATGAACCCTGAAAAGAACGACAATACTCATTACATCAACATCTACAAGGATACTCCCATTATTACAGAATAAACGAATTTACCCGGTGCCTCAGTGAGAAAGTTAATCATGAATGTCGCCGTACTCGATCATCGGCCACTTGGTCGGGTCATTTTTCCAACATCCAGTTTGCAATTTGTACGGACAGTCATTAAGTCCAATTAGTTTTATTTTCTGATCATATCGGGCTTTCGAAGTGCAATCTAACCCTTCATAATAGTCAAAAGACATTTTAAACACCAATTACAGGACATTTAATTACCTATCGACTTCCCAATAGGAATGCAATTGACGAAATATCAGCAGAGGTGCTCAATCAGCGTAGTAAATCGACCGTATCTAGGGCATTGTTTTCACCGTCGCTAAGGGACTGCCCCTTTTGTGACGTCATCGCGATAAGGTCAATGTTTTCTTATCACCTTGTACACACATCCCCGATCTGTCAATTACCCATTGTGCTCAATGCTTCATCTTTTGATGGTTGATGTAACACCTCTTTTGATTGGACAAGGAAAGAGAAGCAGCGAATGGATGGAACTTATACAGAAGGTCGTAGGTCTAAAGGATAATAGTGTTTTCTCTTTTTAATTCAAACCTGTAGAGTCATACCTTAATATACATTTCTGTGAAAACTGTGTTGTAGATGATAAACATGTTATTATGAATTTACTTTGAAACTTTTCTCTTTGAAATCAAACCTCCTCTAATGTCATACTTTATGTTACATTTCATAATAAAGGGTTTTTAGTTTCAAAGGTTGCTTTTCCTTCTTCATAAAGTGTCGTACATTTCTGAAATCTATTTAAAGCTTTAAACATGTGTGTGAATCTCACACCAAAGGGTCGTCGATAAAGCATGTCACGCTTTTTTTACCATTCTTAACCCCCCCCCATGTCACAAACTGTTACTGTTACACAATCTTGGACCCCCCCCTAAAGTACGTCACAAACTCACTCTTTCCAACATTTTTTTTTAATTAATACCCAATTCAAATCTAAAACACAATTCACTATTAAACCGTATTAAAATTTCACTTACCAGTAAAAGAACTTTCACATTACGGGCTTTTATGACTGTAGGGTTGTTACGATGGGCAGTATGAATATTTATCCACGTGTTAACCTCTAATAAAAGCGAAATTATAATTAAGTTTTTTTTCAACCCTTTACTAACTAAAAATGGAACAGTCCAATAAATTATTTCGTCAGTGAAATCTGTGTGGAGGTTGTGCATTTTGAATAAGCCGGCCCAGCCAAGTTGCCTATAAAACATTCGAACAACACATACAGGAGATACGCAATTCGTCTTATTTTGACAAAACTAATTCAAATGTTTCACACATTTTTTGGAAATTATTTTTAAATTCTACGAAAGAAATAATAAATAAATAAGACATATTTTTTTTAAATAAATGTGTGACATCACACATGGCCTGGCCCCCTCCCCCATGTCACAAACTGTCACACTTTCTTACTCACCCTCCCCCCACCTGGAGCGTGACATACTTTATAGACGGCCCCTAAACGTTAAAGCTTTATACTTCAGAAAGGTGCTGATTTACTTGTTATATACAAATGTATCCATAAATTTATAGCACAAAATAATGTTTCTATATGCACTAAAATTCACCTGAAACAGTGGCTTATATAAAAAAAAAATATTCGGGAGAGGCAACCCCTCCCGCACCCTCCCGTTTGGGCCCCCCCAGTCAAAATTTCCTGGGTACGGCCCTGACACATTAGTGTGCTAGGAATAAGCCAGTGAAATTATCGATTGATATTGACATTTGGTTATTCACGCTTGACTAATACACAACCGCGCGAATCTTCGTTGTTTGGGGTCATACGCTGATACTAGTTGGCTGACGTGCAATAGACTGGTCCTGACCGGTTTAGAGACTGCAGTGAATGGCTTAATCACACCTAATCGAGATAAGAATGTAATTAGGGTATGCTAGCATGTGCACTGCGTAATCGATTTCATGACATGGGAATCTTAGCAAACAGAATCAGACCGACTCTTTGGGATTTTCAATCGGTCTTTCATGACCCCAATAGGTCAAGGACCGACAAAACCGAAAAAAATATGATCCCTGCTTACATGTATATGCTTATACAATCTGCGCACAATAAATTTATTATGATTTTAATTATTATTATAATTGTTCTTTCAAAATGTGTTAACTACATGTAACTAATAATTTTTAAAAGATTTTTTTATTTCATGATGCGCATCGACTCGGCATCATGTCGCGGATAGCGGCATGTGTAACATAACGCACACAAAACGCACATTTGGGGCATTGTTGGATTTATATAATGATCGAAATTTGTACCACATTTCATACAATCTTAAATAGGCAGCCATCTGGATCAACAAATCATTAGCCTCGGGTTATAATTACCGGACACGAATATTTGCTTACCGTATGTGTCAATCTTCGGTCATTTCCGTATGTATTCGTTAGGTGTCCGTTGCATACGTATATTTAGGTTGCAGACACGTGACTTAACAAACGGCCAATCAGAATTGTACATGTAGACACGTGACGTTACACAGCCAATCAGAATTGTACACATAACAATTATCAAAGCTTTCGTTGTTTATATCTATATTTATGGGGAGTCTTACTAAAACGGCCGAACATACAAGTCGCATTATTGCTGGCTTTCGCGGGATGGGCCCATTGCGGGCTTCGCATGTATCTTGTATTTGACAAACATTTTGGAAACGTTGTGTTGTGTTAATAAGCAGAAATAAAACGCAAAGAAATCAGAAATGAACTTTGTTGGTTACTGTGTCTTTTCCACGAACGATACGCAATTACGCTACACATGCCTCGGCGGACAGATGCGAAGTTTCGCGGCGAAATGCGACTTGCCGCTGCAAACTGACGCGGCTTCAACAACTGACGCGGCATCAACTCGTTTCACCTTGCTGCTGTGGATCGTGAAATACGTTTGTTCCGCTTTGGCTGTACTGTATGTTGTACTAAATCCCTTGCAGCATAGCTAATAATGTTGCAGTATTATAAATTAAAGATATGTTGTACAGGGCCACTACATGTAATTATCTCCCTGCTACTGTGGGTCAGTTTCTATCAATTATATTCAACAACACAAAAACACAAGAGATTGCCAAGCAATATGGTCCCCTTTCAGTGAAACTCTACCATTGTCAGATATTTTTGATTTTTTTATTTGTTGCCATAGCAACCAGAAATATTGACGTAGGAAAAAATAAAATGATGTGAATAATCTCCATATTGCCATCTATCCATATTTTAAGTTTCATGACCAAATATTAAGAACTTTTAAAGTTATCACAGGATCAAGACAAGGGCTGTTTGCAAAACAATGCCATGCCCCCCATATGGGCTGTTAGTTGTAGTGGCAACCAATGTGTGAATACGTTTTTTTTGGCACTGTGACCTTGACCGTTGACCTTGTGACCTGAAAATCATCTGCCAGTCATGATCAATGTACCTATGAAGTTTCACGATCCTAGGCCTAACTATTCTTGAGTTATCATCAGGAAACCATTTTACTATTATGAGTCACTGTGACATTGACTTTTGGCCTAGTGACCTGAAAATTTATAGTGGTCATCTGCCAGTCATGATCAATGCACCTACGATGTTTCATGATCCTAGGCATAAGCGTTCTTGAGTTATCATCCGGAAACCATTTTACTATTTCGGGTCACTGTGACCTTGACCTTTGACCTAGTGACCTGAAAATCAATAGGGGGTCATTTGCGAGTCATGAACAAATTTGGTAGAGGACAATTAGATATCACTACATACCAAATTTACTAGCCCTAGGCTCTATAATTATAAACAAGAAGATTTTTAAAGTTCGCACAAAATAGGCCTTATTTAAGCAAATATTCAATTTTTTGACCGCCCCGGCCAGGGTCAAATTTGCCCCCAGGGGCATAATTTGAAGAAAATTGGTTAAGGACAATAAGATGTCACTACATACTAAATTTGGTAGCCTTAGGCCCAAAGCTTATGGACGAGTAGATTTTTAAAGTTTGCACAAAATAGGCCTTATATAAGCAAATTTTAAATTTTTGACCCCCCAGGGCAGGGTCAAATTTGACCCCAGGAGCATAATTTGAAGAAACATGGTAGAGGACTATAAGATGTCACTACATACCAAATTTGGTAGACCTAGGCTCTGAGTCAATGGTTATGGACAAGAAGATTTCTAAAGTTTTCACAAAATAGGCCTTATATAAGCAAATTTTCTATTTTTTGACCCGCAGGGCAGGGTCAAATTTGACCCCAGGGGCATAATTTGAAGAAACTTGGTAGAGGACTTTAAGATGTCACTACATACCAAATTTTGTAGCCCTAGACCCAATGGTTATGGACAAGTAGATTTTTAAAGTTTTCACAAAATAGGCCTTATATAAGCACATTTTCAACATTTTGAGCCCCTGGGGCAGGGTCAAATTTGATCCCAGGGGCATAATTTGTAGACACTTGGTAGAGGACTATAAGATGTCACTACCTACCAAATTTGGTAGCCCTAGGCCCAATGGTTATGGATGAGATTTTAAAAGTTTTCACAAAATAGGCCTTATAGAAGCAAATTTTCAATTTTTGACGCCCCGCGGCAGGGTCAAATTTGACCCCAGGAACATAATTTGAACAAATTTGGAAGAGGTTTACCCCAGGAACATTCCTAAGGAATTTCATCAGAATTGGACCAGTAGATTAGGAGAAGAAGATGTTTAAAGAAAAAGTAAATGCACAGACGCACGATGGAGTCAGGACCATGACATTAGCCCCGCTGGCCTCTGGCCAGTGGAGCTAAAAATCACAAATTGTTTTATGACAATAGGGCCAGAGGCTCAACTGAGACTTCCAGGAACCGAACTGCTCACAGCATTGTTTGAGATATTTACGAAACCATTTTCAAACTTGTTCAAAATATATCAACTAGAGAGTTCACAATGTTTTACTATAGCATTTCACCAGGCCTTTTTCTGTCTATTTTGGGAAAAAGTACCTAGCCAAATTGAGATTTTTCGAGTCGCGAAATCTTTCAAATTGGGAAGAAATTTCATCAACAAAAGCATTATTTGGAAAATTATTTTTGCTGATTTTTTTATTATTAAATCAAATGTTTTCATACATAGGTATTGCCCAGAAATGCAACAGTCATTGTTTACAGCTAACCTAAGTATGTGTATGATAAAAAACACAGACTTTGTTCTGCTTGAAGTTCAAATAAAATGCATAGCTTGATATGTCATTAAGGATTTTTTTTAAATATTCACAGTCGAAGGACCTGCATTCAACATATTTTTATTCAAAATTCAAGTTGCCAAATGTCTGAAGGCAACCATATTTTGAAACACAACAGTCAAGCTGAACATCATAAATGTACAGTATTGAAATGCTAAGAAGCAACAAAGGGTAGTGACTCTGAATCTGGCAGTGGCAAATGTTCATCACTTGCTTGCTCAGCAACCCCTTCTAGGAAACACAAACTGGCATTCTGACTTGGACTACTGGGAATGTTAAACATTCAGTTTGTGTGTGCCTTTTGAGTAAATTTTTCGTATTTTACTTCGGGAGTACTTCGAATTATGCGACATTTTTAAGACTTGGTCCGATTTCCGTTTTTTTTTTAACCCAAATTTATTCTTTCGAACCCGAGTAACGTTGAAAATGAAACTAGACCACATTTATATACGTCAGACCATCAATATCGATTCTCAACTAATTTACAATAATTACTGCGTAGACATGGTTATCACTTGTTGTATACATACCTGTTAATTCAGAATACTGTGAAACCATTTATTTTCGACAGCACAAAATTTCGTCATTTTTATAAAAATGACGATTTCGTCAGCACTTAAATTCACCGATTTCTGATTTTGAATTTTAAAAAAATGCGTCAGTCAATATCCGATTTGTGTGTAATACATATTCGCGATCAATCGCAGTTGCGAAAAATCGTGGTACAAATGCGGGAACACACTTGAGAATCACTGCAGGAGGTGCGGCCTGTTTGTCACATGCCAATTAACTAGTCTTTTGTTATCAAGGGACAGTAATGGACCCTCTTAATGTATGCCATTCACACGTCCATTGTTATGATTAGCGGACAAGTGGGATCGAATAACCGTTAACGAGTGTTTGTAACAACGAAGCCAATTGCCCATTAGTCTTATTCTATTATTATAATTGCCATACTGATAACAATCGTAATTTTAGTTGGTATGATTTTTATAGAAATGCTGTCAATACTGTTATAAAACTGTTGTGTTATACGAAAGAGGTTCCAGTTTGTTAAGTGTTTTTTTTTTTCAAATAAAATGCTTTTTTTATTCTGATATCAACATTAAAATTATAAACTCTAGGTGTGTGTTTGTTCTTAAAAAGTAAACTACCGGTATATAAATCAATAATGTCAATAATTTAAAAATAAATAAATTGATACATTTAAAATAGTAATAAGTGTGGTTAAAAGCAAACAATCAAACAACAAACAGCAATTAAAATATTCTTTATTAATGTGTGATAAATACGCATGTTGATCACACATCGTCATCTTTTCATTTGGTTTATTGTCTTTCATCGGCATTCGCTGCGTGATGGGTAATATGCAACACCCCTGAAAAACACAATGCACCTAATGGGTAATAAAGTTATAAACAATTAGCGCTAATTCATTACCATTCTACATAAACGAAGTCAACGCATTCGATACAGCTGTACAGCACACGCGTTTTAAAGAAGTGTAACGTGATTGTTAAGTACCTTGTGTAATCTACGTCCCTTTGTGTCAAAACCGGATTAATCTTGATAACAAAACAGCAGTGAATGTGTGCTTGGATTATGTTGGAATTTAATGCCTCATGTCTACGGTAAAGTTTTAAAATATTTTTCAACTTAGTGTTTGTTTTTGTTCAAACATAGAGCATGATTGTTCGTTAGGATCTTAAAGTCGCCGATCGGTCGACTGACGAAATTTATGAAAATTAATGCCTGACGATTAATAATGGTTTCACAGTAATCCAACACTTCAATATTAAAAAGTAATTCTGACCGAAAATGACCATAAATGTGTCTTAAGAAATGCATAGACACAAGCGGCCGCCATTTTTTCTGAAGTGGCAAGATCGCAAAATTGCATTATGGAACACTCGATACGATGACGTTCTACGCAGAATTCCCATTTGCATGCTAAAACACGGCGCCCGATTATTTAAAACATGGTACCTACCGGGAAACGCATTTTTCGGCTTCTATTATTTCTGTCGGAAATTGGGAATTATTTTTTTCAATTGGGAAAAAACATCCATATTTGTCATTGTGAATGGGTCCGACTATCAAACCCGTGAGATAGGCAGAAAAAGGCCTGTTCACTATAACATAATAAAGAAAACTGCCTTGCAGCCATGATTTCAACAGATGGGAACCATTATCAAACTCAGCCCAGATAACATTAAAACAAATGTTTTGACCAAGTGTCATAAAGATTGGGCAAAATGTATGTCTACTAGAGTGTTAACAAGGTTTTACTATAGCCATATAAGGAATAATGCCCTTCTCCTGGTGGCAATATTTTTTATGAACCACAACCATTTTCAAACTTGTTCAAAATATCAACTAGAGAGTTCACAAGGCTTAACTATAGAATTTCACTATAAAAAAAAATAAAGAAAACTGCCCAGCCCCCTAGCGACCATGATTTCAACAGATGGGAACCATTTTCAAACTCAGCCCAGATAACATTAAAACAAATGTTTTGACCAAGTGTCATGAATATTCGGCAAAATGTATGTCTTCTTGAGTGTTTAAACAAGGTTTTACTATAGCCATATAAGGAGGAAAAACGCCCTTCCCCTGGTGGCAATATTTTTTATCAAACACAACAATTTTCACACTCAGCCAAGCTATCATTAGAATAAATGTTCTGACTTGGTTTCATAACGATTGGACCATAAATGTGACTTCTAGAGAGTTAGCAAGGTTTTACTATAGCCATATAAGGAAAAATGCCCTGCCCCCCCCTGGTGGCCATGTTTTTCAACAGACGGGAAACATTTGGGAACTCAGCCCAGACATCATGTTTTGACCAAGTTTCATGAAGATTAATTGAACTAAAATGTGATTTCTTGAGTGCTAACCAGGTTTTGCTATAGCCATATAAGGAAAAATGCCCCGCCCACTAGTGATCATATTTTTTGACATACCACAACCTTTTTAAAAATCAGCCAAGCTATTTTAGAACAAATGTTCTGACCATGTTTCAAAAAGACTAGACCATAAATGTGACTTATAGGAAGCTAACAAGGTTTTACTATAGCCCAAATCAGGAAAAATGCCCCGCCCCCCTGGCGGCCATGTATTTCAACGGACAGGACCCAAGTTGGAACTCAGCTCAGATATCATTAGAAACAAGATGTGTTTGTGAAACACTATGTAACCCATATATTTGACCTTTGAACTTGAAGGATGACCTTGATCTTCACCACTCAAAATGTGCATCTCCATGAGATAAACATGCATGACAAATATCAAGTTGCTATCTTCAATATTGAAAAAGTTATGGCCAATGTAAAAGTTTGACGCAAACAAACCAACAAAGCAACCAACTGACAGGGCAACAACAATTTGTCCCCTAGAATAAACTGGGGGACATAAACATGTTCTAACCAAGTTTCATGAAGATTGGACTAAACATTTGACTTCTAGGGTGCTAACAAAGTTTTACTATCACCATATAAGAAAAATGCCCTGCCCCCTGGCGGCCATAGTTTTCCATGAACCATTTTTTTTAACTAAGCCGAGCTATCATTAGAACAACTTAAGCCATAAAGTGAAAAATGCCCCACCCCCTGGTGGCCATATTTTTCAACAGACCAGAACCATTTTCGAAATCATCCACAATATCATTAGCACAATTGTTCTGACCAAGTTTCATGAAGATTTGACTATAAACATGACTTCTAAAGTGTTAACAAGGTTTTACTTTCGTCATATAAGGAAAAAAGTCCCTTCCCCTGGGAGCCATGATTTTCATATAACCGGAATCTTTTTCAAACTCAGCTGCAATACCATTAGTACAAAATTAATGTTCCAACCAAGTTTCATGGAGATTGGTCTAAAACTAAGACTGAAAAAAGCTGTTTTTTTCTGTTAAACATACAACTAAGAGTTTAAGAGCTGTTTTTCTGTTGATCATACCAATCTACGTCCATGATTTTAAAGAAATAATGAAAAAATGCTAACAAGCAGCAGTTTTAGCGGAAAAAAATACTTTTTATCGTTTGACGTGTAAATAAGGACGTAATGAGCATGTGCGCTTAATATTTGTAAATAATGGTTTTTGCTGTTAGTGTTGCATTTTGGGTTTAAAATATATTACATCTTGGTATCAAATTGTTTGTTTTGTTGAATCTGATTCAATTGTACTACAATGATTACTTTGTAGTTGATTCCGAGTAATATGACAATCCTCAACACATGACTGATTTAAGAACTTCCTGTTGACCATGATATAAAAAAATATATCAGGCAACATTATATTAGGCAGATATCAATGCGGTGGTATGATAAATTCCAATGCACCGTGCTTTATGACTAAAATATCAGTAAATTACACATATTTTGCATTGCATCTTGTTGATATTTTTTTTT
This sequence comes from Dreissena polymorpha, assembly GCF_020536995.1. NCBI lineage: Eukaryota > Metazoa > Mollusca > Bivalvia > Myida > Dreissenidae > Dreissena > Dreissena polymorpha. The sequence goes on from NC_068355.1 coordinate 203,044,141, forward strand.
AATTGTATGATAAGATAACAAATTGAATCTCAGCTCAGGTATCCTTACAGTACAGCTAACGCGGCACAAACATAATCCGCGGCTACGCCACGGCCAGATTATTAGTTCGCGGCGGCCGAATCGTGTGTTCACGCGGCGTAACCTCGCGTACTTTCGCGGAGTAAATCCGCCGCATACGTACGCGGCGGATCGAGTGAAAAGATATCCACCTACATGTACATACATGTATGTGTAGCGTAGAATTAATTACGCGCAACTGTTAATGTTTCGTTCGATTATCATTTTTAAATTTGTAATCCGAAACACACTTCCAAATGTTAATGCTAAAGCAACCTTTGACAAATTCTAACGTCAAATAAACAGTGCTAAAATATCCTTTGTTTCATAAAATGAGCGCGAAAAATTATGCAGACATGTAGAACGTCGTTTGGAAAGTTTGGGTGTATTTTGTGTTGTATAAATACATGAACATCACGTCAAGCGTAAATTGCGTGTTCAGTGGAAAAAAAACGCCCCGATTAGACGTTATTTCATCATCTCTATAAATAGTAACAAATGCCAAAATGTATTTGATACTTAAGGAAATATTGAGAATGTTCGTGTATCGTAAATATTTACCAGCATTTGCTTTAAAACTGGAATATACGGGATTATCGGGTAATTAGTAGCGATATTTCCTGTATAATATGAACAAAATAAAACGTGTTTATATACGCATATTCAAACTATAGTTATAATAAGCTGATAATTAACAAAACAACAAATACGTCGTCACCGTCTTGATTATTGATGTGGCTTCAAACTGCTAATTTTCTCAGCTTAAATTTTATAGCAAAATCAACATGCAATTAATTTATAAATCCACCATATGCTGGAGCCTTGACCACTTGTATGTGCGAAAACATAATTACGTGACCTTGTTTATGTGTGAAATACATACACTACGGGCGGGAAACAAACTTAATTGGCAAGACACATTAACTATGCTTACATGTATATGCTAATACAATCCGCGCACAATAAATTTATTATGATTTTAATTATTATTATAATTGTTCTTTCAAAATTTGTTAACTACATGTAACTAATAATTTTTTATTTCATGATGTGCATCGACTCGGCATCATGTCGCGGATAGCGGCATGCCTCGGCGGACAGATGCAAAGTTTCGCGGCGAAATGCGACTTGCCGCCGCATACTGACGCGGCTTCAATGACTGACGCGGCATCGACTCGTTTCGCCTTGCCGCCGCGGATCGCGAAATATGTTTGTTCCGCTTTGGCTGTACTGTATTTTGACTTATGACAATTTTTCGACTCTTTGATGCAATCTGATCACAAGAAAAATCTGATTATTCAAAGAAAACATGCACATTTTAGTGAAAGAAGGGCTACACAGACTTAAAAAATGAGTCCTACATTTAAAAAAAACAATGTTCGCATTTTCAACAGTTTCAAGGTTAAATGAAAACATACTTGTATTCATATTTCCAGGTTTAGCATTTGCAATAAGTACACTGAATACAAACAAAACTAGAGATGGCGCGGCAGAGGCGGACGCGTATCCCCACGCCGCATGTTTGACCCAGGGGCGCCCCAGGGTTGGTAATGGGGCCATGCATAGTTGAGATTGACCGTATTGTCATTAGAGAAGTTCAGTATCAATTAGAAGTGAATCTGTGCAGAAATGAAGAAATTATAGTAAAAGACAATTTTGGGTGGGTGTGGCCTATTATGGGCGGGGCGCCCAAGGGTTTGTAATGGGGCCATGCATAGCTGAGATTGACCGTATTGTCATAAGAGAGGTTCAGTATCAATTTGAAGTGAATCGGTGTAGGAATGAAGAAACTATAGTAAAAGACAATTTTGGGTTGGCGTGGCCTATGTGGCCGGGGCGCCCCAGGGTTGGTAATGGGGCCATGCATAGTTGAGATTGACCGTATTGTCATAAGAGAAGTTCAGTATCAATTAGAAGTGAATCTGTGCAGAAATGAAGAAATTATAGTAAAAGACAATTTTGGGTGGGTGTGGCCTATTATGGGCGGGGCGCCCAAGGGTTTGTAATGGGGCCATGCATAGCTGAGATTGACCGTATTGTCATAAGAGAGGTTCAGTATCAATTTGAAGTGAATCGGTGTAGGAATGAAGAAATTATAGTAAAAGACAATTTTGGGTTGGCGTGGCCTATGTGGCCGGGGCGCCCCAGGGTTGGTAATGGGGCCATGCATAGTTGAGATTGACCGTATTGTCATCAGAGAAGTTCAGTATCAATTAGAAGTGAATCTGTGCAGAAATGAAGAAATTATAGTAAAAGACAATTTTGGGTGGGTGTGGCCTATTATGGGCGGGGCGCCCAAGGGTTTGTAATGGGGCCATGCATAGCTGAGATTGACCGTATTGTCATAAGAGAGGTTCAGTATCAATTTGAAGTGAATCGGTGTAGGAATGAAGAAATTATAGTAAAAGACAATTTTGGGTTGGCGTGGCCTATGTGGCCGGGGCGCCCCAGGGTTGGTAATGGGGCCATGCATAGTTGAGATTGACCGTATTGTCATAAGAGAGGCTCAGTATCAATTTGAAGTAAATCAGTGCAGAAATGAAGAAGTTAATGTAAAATATTACATAAAAAAATGAGTGAAAATCTCTGACCCGGCCCCGCCCCAACCCCCATAACTTTTGACCCAGGGGTAAGATCAAAATTCCGTCACTGGCATTGTCGCACATATGCTCATATTTACCATGTATGTTAGTTTCAAGGTTCTAGTGCTTATAGTGTAGGAGGAGCAGGTGACCAGGACGAATGGACAGACGCACATCACCACAATATCCCCACTTTTTCTCAGAAAAACGTGGGGATAATAATAAAAACATTAAGAAAATTAATGTATTATCAAAATTGTTTTGTCCATTATAGAACGGTATTACAGAGATAATACATGTACATGTTTCTTTCTGTTTTTCTCACTATGATCGTTTTTTGTATACAGAGTTAACAGAATAGAGCTGTCACTACAGGTGAAACCACAAGGAAGCTGTCTGTGGCCTTGGCTATATTTAACATACGCAGGAACTCTCTTCGACGTCATTCCGCCACATATTTCTGTGTATGGATTCGCTGATGATCACACTGCAAATATACGCTTTACTCCAACACCATCAATTGAACGCAAAGCAAAACAAGACCTTCAAGATTGCGCAATCCATTAACAACTGGATGAATGGAAATAAGCTCAAAATGAACAATTCAAAAACGGAATTTCTAATGTTTGGTAGTCGGAAACAACTTGACAAGTGTGTGACTGAGTCGCTTGTCATTATAAATGATTCAATTCCAAAACAAAAGTTTATACACTATCTTGGTGCCTTTCTAGATGAAAAACTTAATTTTAAGGAGCATATAACACGTAAATGCAGAACAGCCATGCTTAATTATTTTAAAATCAAAAGTATTCGAAAATATTTAACAAGTGAAGCCACAGAGATTCTTGTTTTATCATTAGTTGTTTAAGATCTAGATTACTGTTACGTCTTGTTGTATGGAGCCGCCCAGTGTGATCTTAATAAAATGCAGAGAATTCAAAATACATGTGTGCAAAGCTAGTTCTAATGGGAAAAAATACGATAGTTCCAGGCAAGCATTTTTTTACCTCCATTGGTTACCGGTAAAATCCCTAATAGAGTTCAAACTATTGACCTTTATGTACAATTGTTCCCCCGGAAACGCGCCGGCTTATCTGACGGAACTATTAATGCTCCAATTTCCGAAGCGGAACCTGAGATCTGCCGACAACAACGTGATGAGCTACACAGTCTCTGTAAACAAAATATGAACATTCAGCGATAGGGCTTTCCGGACTGCTAGCCCAAGAGTCTGGAACACTATAATCCATTAGCGATCAGGCAGTCAGAAACATTGCATTTGTTAAAAAGAAACATGAAGACATTTTATTTTAGGAAGTTTGACACACTGTTTTAAATTGTATAAACTTTTTAATGTGCTCATTTAATGTGTGTTTTAAACCCCACAATCAATGCAATCACTCATGCATTCATTAATTATTTATCTACTTATTTATTTTAACTTAATTTAAGTAGTGTTTTGTTTAATTTATTTAGTTTGGTTATTTTAAAGTTTTTATCAGATTTTAGTTACTGCCTATATTTATATGTTGTCAGCTTTTTACCTCGTAACTTTATGAATTTTATGTTATTTTTACATGTACAACGCCATTGAATATACACGCATAAAAATAGGCATTTAATCAAATAAATCAGTTTCAGTTTTGATACAAACATACCCTGCAATACCAAATACACAAATATAGATTTAAATGTTTCATTGTGACTATAAACTACATGTACATGTGAAAAGTGATATTTCATTTGTATTTGACATTTTAAGATGCTATCCTGCCTTTAAGTATATGCAAGGCGCCTACATGGCTACTGAACACCTGAGAGCAATAAAACGCAAACATAAAATATGCTATCCCTCTGAAATAAACCCACCTATCCAAAACGTATTAACATAATTGATATGGTATGTGATATCAAAATTATATTACAGACGTTGTTAATTGTATCATTTTAAATGTTATTTCTTTTAAATCACCACATGACATGGCAGTTAAGTTTCTATTCGGCTGAAAAGAGATTATAGCTGATATGGTTACGAAATGTTTAATTTAAATGTAAATTTAGTTACCACGGGAATATAATGTTTCTTTGTATGATAAATACCCTGCTTTGGAATTTGTAAATTCCATCTATCATTTGAATCGCATAGAATGAAAATGAAATGCATAACAAAATATCAAGAAACAAGAGTTCCGCGGTCGGAGATGACCGCATTGAAGCCGGATTTTTGATTTAAATGACAGGAAAGTACCTTTCGTGTTTTTGTCAATGCAATACTTAAATTACTGAAATATTGTTCAAAGGTCAAAATGAAATGTAAGTACTTTTCAAGGCATGAGCAAACCTTGTGTTATGTTTTGAATGCATGCATATACATGAACAACAATAACATTTAAGGTCACAAATATGAACTTGAATTGACAATTAGGAAAGTTTGATCTCAATTTTTTTATTAGCAAATTAGTAACATATTGTTTGAAGTTTCCATCAATTTCATTATCAAATGTAAGAAAATAAACTTAGATGAAATAATACTATTTATTGTTTTGCTTTCACATACCTACACAGAAATCCAGACAGCCTTATGATCACTCCAAAAGGTTTCTATCACACCAGTTCTAGCAGTGACCTTGACCTTAGAATGAATGACCTTGAAATGACCAGTGGTCATCTAAGTGTGCTTGCAAACCTTCATGTCAAGTTTGAAGACTCTATGTCCAAGCATACCAAAGTTATAACAATTTTAACATTTTAACATTTAAGGTCACAGTGACCTTGACCTTCAAATGAATGACATTGAAATGACCAGTGGTCATCTTCTAGTACTGGCCAATCTTTATTTCAAGTTTGAAGACTCTAGGTACAAGCATACCAAAGTTATAACATGAAATAAGAACTTTAACATTTTTACATTCAAGGTCACAGTGACCTTGACCTTCAAATGAATGACCTTGAAATGTCCAGTGGTTACTTACTAGTTCTGGCCAACCTTCATGTCAAGTTTCAAGACTCTAGGTCCAAGCATACCAAAGTTATAACAACTTTAACATTTTTACATTCAAGGTCACAGTGACCTTGACCTTCAAATGAATGACCTTGAAATGTCCAGTGGTTACTTACTAGTTCTGGCCAACCTTCATGTCAAGTTTCAAGACTCTAGGTCCAAGCATACCAAAGTTATAACAACTTTAACATTTTTATATTGAAGGTCACAGTGACCTTCACCTTCAAATGAATGACCTTGAAATGACCAGTGGTCATCTGTTAATCCTGGCCAACCTTCATGTCAAGTTTGAAGACTCTAGGTCCAAGCATACCAAAGTTATACCATGAAATAAGAACTTTAACATTTTTACATTCAAGGTCACAGTGACCTTGACCTTCAAATGAATGACCTTGAAATGACCAGTGGTTACTAACTAGTTATGGCCAACCTTCATGTCAAGTTTCAAGACTCTAGGTCCAAGCATACCAAAGTTATAACAACTTTAACATTTTTTATATTGAAGGTCACAGTGACCTTGACCTTCAAATGAATGACCTTGAAATGACCAGTGGTCATCTGTTAATCCTGGCCAACCTTCATGTCAAGTTTGAAGACTCTAGGTCCAAGCATACCAAAGTTATACCATGAAATAAGAACTTAAACATTTTCGAGCACGCCGCCCGCCCGCCCGCCCCCCCCGCCCGCCCCCCCGCCCGCCCGACAACATCAATCTATAAGCCGAGATTTTTTCGAAAAAAATCCGGCTAAAAAGCAAGTGTTATACAGAGGATAAACTCCTTTCCATGAATTCCTTTAAAAAAGCTATTTTCAATAATTTGGTAAAGTAATTCTTACTTTTCATACAGGACTTGAATACTTAAAAGGAAAGTCAACAAACCAGAGCTGTACCAAGCCATCTGTGTGACCTTGACAGTACCACCATCTTTGTTTGAAGATAAACTGGTCCATCAAGCTTTGTATTACTGCCAAGTTAGCATACAGTAAATGTAAATCATTTATTTAGTCCATTTTTGGTGGACAACTTTGCTTTGGATTAAGTAATAAAAAGGAATACGATATGCATGTACAATAAATTGGCAATAACAACAAGTTGACATGTACATGCTATTATTATGAAAATCACATAAACTGGTTACTGAGCGGAAATTGCATGTTAAAAGGACTTTTTTAAATTGGCAATAACACATGATCTATCTGACATCAAAATATATAATTTCTGCAAACCTGAAAATAAAACGCTGTAATTATTATTAGGAAGACATGCCTTATTGGTGACCATTTTTAAGTTTTGCCAAGCTGTATAATGCTCAAATATGACAACTGACATCTACATTGTTACCTTACCTTAAAAAGGGAACATGAAAGAGGTTTCTACATGGAACTGTTTAACATATTTGGCAAGTTATTTTGAAGAAGTGCATAATTACTATTGAAGTATCAGTCTGGATTGACCTTCGACCTGTAAGTGTGCCCTTGACTTTTAAGTAAGGTAGACAGGTGTTACATGTTAAACACCGTCTCCTAATGATGGTCTTATGTAATTATTCATTTTAAAATTGCATGCTGCATGATGAAGTTACTGTCTGTACAAACCTAAACACACACACATACAATAACAGACACACAAATGCACACTCATACACTCAACCATTTCAACAGCTATACCATTGTTTCTGAAGCTGTCTCGTATAAAAAAAAAGATTTGTAACAAACATTACCCATGTATACCATCCAATGCTTTGACAGAGGCTTTGCAAACCTGCCATGGCTAAGTTCATGTGCACATAATTCTGGAGCATTTACATAACTGCGATTGAAAATTGTGTCATTTACAGTACAGCCAACGCGGAACAAACATACTTCGCGATCCATGGCGTCAAGGCGCAACAAGTCAATGCCGAGTCGGCAGTTGAAGCCGCATCAGTATGCAGCCGCACGTTGCATTTCGCCGCGATACTTCGCATCTGTCCATCGAGGCAAGCTGCACGATACGACGCCGAGTCGATGCGCATCATAAAATAAAATTATTTAAAAAATGTGTAGTTAGTCTATAAATTTGAAACGAACAATTATAATAATATTTAAAATCATAATTAATTTAATGTATCTATTACTGAATACTTTCTATATTTTCCATCACTACTCATTACCCGATAATCCAGTATATTCCATTTTTAAAGCAAATTCTGGTAAATATTTACGATAAAAGTTCTAATGAATTTCAAATAATAGAAACATTCGCAATTTTTAAAAATTGTCAAATACATTTTGGCATTTGTTTCTATTTAAAGATGTGATGAAATAACGTCCAATGAGGAGGGTTTTTTTCCACTGAACACGCGTAAATCGCTTGACGTGATGTTCATGTTTCTATACAACACAAAATACATCCACACTTTCCATGCTTCGTTCTACATGTGACGTCTGCATAATTTTCGTGCACTTCTAATTGAGACAAAGGATAAAGCACCGTTTATTTGACGCTATAATTTAATTGTTAATGTTGCGTTAGCATTTTAATTCGTAAACATGTTTTGGATTACAAATTGAATATAGCTCATTTGAGAATCAAACAAAACATTTACAATAGTGTGTAATTAATTCAACAATAATTTGTTTAGGTGCATTTAGTGTCGAATATTTTTGAGTGATAAGTATAATTATATAAATTATATAAATAGTCTATAAAGCATCATATAAAAATCATATTATTAAAACGTGAAAATAATAACTATGAAAGTAGCGTAAATCTAGGTTTCCACGCTACACAAATGTACATGTAGGTGTATATCTTTGCACTCAATCTGTTGCGTACGTATGCGGATTCATGTCGCGAAAGTACGCGAGGTTAAGACAGACCCGGCATCGTTGCGAGGATCGATGCCGCGTGCCTCGGCAATACGCCGCGTGAACACACGCCGCCGCCGAGTACTAATGTTCCGGCCGTGGCGTGACCGAGGATTATGTTTGTTTCGTGTTGGCTGTACTGTACATCGACACTTAATAGATCGCTTCACAAACATAGAACATATTATACAGACAAACCGACAGACTGACACACAGAAGGACGCTGTCTCTACAGGGCAATAATGAGAAATAATATCTTCAATTCTTTGTTAAACATTTTTAGAGCACTGTGTGCTTGTGTATGTTGTTTATGAGTTTTTAAGAGTCTTTTCTCTGTATCATGTACAAACAAATACAATTGTAAATACAAAAAACACAAATGTTAAGATAAATAGGTTTAAAAATATTGAAAATGTCACCAACTGTTCCTGAGCTGTAAGATATTTGTACCAACATTTTATTAACCTCGGTTTACCCCTTTTATAAGGAAACTGTATTAAGAGAGTCGCTAAATGATGAAGAAAAGGAGCTGTCACCATAGGATGACTTATGCCCCCCTATAAATGCTTGATAGAAGTTATGAGCTTTTTTCGAAACCTAAACGCAGATTTTGTAACCTAAACGCGGACCCTAAGTTTCAAGGTCAAGGTCACAGGGGTAAAAATTTGTGTGCGTATGGAAAGGCCTTGTCCATATACACATGTATACCAAATATGAAGGTTATATCTCAAGGGACATAGAAGTTATGAGCATTTTTCAAAACCTAAACGCAGATTTTGAAACCTAATCGCAGACCCTAAGTTCAAGGTCAAGGTCACAGGGGTAAAAATGTGTGTGCGTATGGAAAGGCTTTGTCCATATACACATGCATACCAAATATGAAGGTTTTATCTCAAGGGACATAGATGTTATGAGCATTTTTTGAAACCTAAACGCGGACCCTTAGTTCAAGGTCAAGGTCACAGGGGTAAAAATTTTTGTGCATATGGAAAGGCCTTGTCCATATACACACGCATACCAAATATTAAGGTTATTATCTCAAGGGACATAGAAGTTATGAACATTTTTCGAAACCTAAACACAAAGTGTGACGGACAGACAGACGGACGGACAGACGGACAGTCCGATCACTATATGCCCCCTTTTGTTCGAATGGGGGCATAAAAATTTGGAGAAAAGGAAATTGCTATAAAAGCAGTCATTTGATACATTGTAATTGCAGAAATATCAGTACAATTCATGAGGCTTTCACATAATTTAATTATGTATAATACTTTGCAATCGTTGGAAGTTGAAATTGGGAATTTGTTTTTCAATTGGGAAAAAAAACAACCAGATTAGCTTTGGGAACGGATATTCAGACCTGTGGCATAGGATGGAAAAGGCCTGTATAACAACTGATTATAATTTATCCCAAGTCTCTTGTTAAACAAACATTGTTTTTTAGTGCGAATCATTTATTTACAGCTGCTATCAGCCAACTGCAGTTTAAAGTCATTTTCTATGGATACCAATAATTTAATGCTTTATATGTCTTTGGAAGTTATATATACACATGCCTTCACTTAGAGAAATTAGCATACAAATACATAATACAAGATAAAGGGTGATGGGAATTATAAAATGTTGTGATCTTTTCTCACCAGCAGCAAACAGCTTACCCTGTCGATTGTTAATGCCCTGATATATCCCATTGATAAAGTATAACCAACCTGGAGCATTTATATAACATGTAAGTTGTGGTTAAGTATAATGAATATTTTAAATGAGACATTTTAAGGTAGTTTCGTAACTTTAATTATATGCATGGCCTCTACTTCGCTACTAAACACCCGAACTCAATCATAAAAAGCAATCATTAATAATATATTACACCTAAAAAATCCATTAATAAATAGCGCCCAGCATTACGATGTTTCATTTGGTTTGAGCCATATAAACTGCATCACCACTCCTGGTTATAGTATCCAGTGTTTTTTTTATGGCCATTTCGGGGCCGATATTCGGCCTCATTCCCCTAAAAAAAGAGTATATATTTTTCCCCCATTTTTTAAAAACAATCCCCTTCAGAAGTAATAAAAAAATTATTTTTTTTTTTTTTTTTTTTTATAGAAAGAACTGTTTCATAATCATGACACATATATCTCAAATTTATTTCATAAATAACTAACAAAGTATATAACTATAATTTATATGATTTTTAATTATTATAAAGTGTTATATTAAATTAGGCTAGTTTTTTCCAAATCAGTGAATTTTTCACATGAATTGCATATGTCTCTCAAAATGGCCAGGAAAAGGCCTGATGTATCTATATTGTGTCAATATTTGTTGATAAAAACATTCCAATTTGGTCCATTTTATTGAAATGAAATGCTTAAATTTGCCATTTAATCGATTTAAAAAAAACTCAATTCAACTCAAAAAGGCTAAGAAAACTGAGATTGTGCACGAAGGCTGAACTGTCTGAAACTAATGTTGAAAAAATCATTGATATATATTTCAGAAAAAGGACAGAGACATTCTGCTGTGAATATTATATTCATACAAACATGTGTATTCATATAATAAATATCATTACAAATAAAAGAGTGAATTTTTAATTTTCCCCTTTCCCTAAAAAACGACGCATTTAAATCCCCTTTGAACGGCCCCCGCCACAATTCCCCTATAAGTGAAAAAAACCACTGGTATCATGTTCCGATTGACAATGTTTTCTATTTGATATCTGCATGAACTGGTACATACAATTACAAAACCACTGTTTTATGATTACTGATATGATATTGAAAAGGTTGTTTTTATCATCATAATTTATGTGAATCAACTTAGCATGGGAATATCCGTTTACTTTGTATGATAAATAACCTGTTTTGAAATATGTTGTTTTCATCTATTAAAGCCATACACCTTGAAATGAAATTCATGTTAATCAATGCATATAGATGCTATATTTGAAAGTGTGCAAAATTGTCATCAAATCTATAGCCTAGTTAGCAAGTAATTTTTTATTTTTTTTAAACCGATAGTAGGATTTCTATATGTATACATCAATTTCGACAAACGTGATTATTTTTAAGTTTTAAAGCGCAATAAATATGGATTTCTACCTTGTAACCACCAGATATATTCTAATTGGCATCGATAAAATTAAATCTATAGCCTAGTTAGCAAGTTATTTATAATTTTTCAAACTTTATCGCTTTTAAACCGAAAGTAGGATTTCTAGACGTATAAGTCCTTTTCGACAAACGCAATTATGTTTACATTTTAAAGCGCAAACAAAGACGGATTTCTACCTTGTAACCATCAGATATATTCTAATTGGCATAGAAACAATATGTTTCTTATTTATACTTAAATTTAATATGCCATGTATTTCATTTCAAGGTGTGTGGATTTAAACCCTTAAAATCATATAAATATATTACAGGAACACATATTCATTATTCAATACCAACAGATGTTCATTGTTCAACTGTCAGTGTAATAACACATCAATAAATTCCTTGAAAAACAACATGATTTGCAAATTTTGCAGGATAATAATTTACTCTCAACATAACCATCTAAATCATTTTGTATGTATAGTTTGTATACTGAAAGGGATAGTATATAAAGAAAGAATTCCAAAGACTGAGCTGTGACATGGACCTAAATTTTTGTGACACTCTGGCAAATCAAGATTTATATATGTACCCAGTTACAGTTAACTGCTCACGCGATACCAACACAGATTCTTTTGTGTTCGATGTTTCTGACAGGAGTATTCACTCAGCATATTGCCGAGGCACTTGGCCATAATTCACAGTGTGACGCCGCGTCTGTTTCTGCCTCGGCATCGATCAACCGAATCACACGGCTTCTTAACACACGGCCAATCACAGAGAAAAAATATTTACAAATATTTATTGTATACTATAACAAATATTAAATAATTTCCTGATTAACAAACATTAGAAACAGATACAGACAATACGCTGATATGTTTACTTCTACGCGATTGTGTATACATTTCGTCAGCTTCTCTGCATACTTCATACAATTAACAATGGATGCCATCTGTCAAAACAATGATTTTGTAGGTCAGTTAAACCATATCGAAGAAACTTATACAGTTTAATTTCTGAAACAAGACTTGCTTTAAATATAAAAAAACAATATCTATTTGCATTATTAGAGTTGCTAAAATACACAGTCAATACCAAAATATAACAAGAGCTGTCAGTAGACAGTGCGCTCAACTATTCGAGTGCCTGACAGTACAATGTAAATCATCATGGGGGAAATTGTTCATATTCAACATAAAGGTCAAGGTAATATAGTCATATTCTAAGTGGAAGAGGACCATAATTGAAACATATTGATCGCTTATGTTTTAAAGAAGTTGTACTTTATAGACAATTCTGAGTTCAGGTATATTTTCCAAAATCTATTGAACATTTATAAAGACATAAAACAAATTAATATGATTTTATTTCAAGTCTGATAGCAATAGAATTGGGTGGGATGGTTGGACGGTCCTTTAAAAACAAAATTAATATTTGTGTTGTTTTTTTGTCCTCTACCGGAGAAACCAGAGGGGACCTATGGTTTGCGCTCTGTCTGTCTGTCTGTCAGTCTGTCTGTCAGTTTGTCAGTCTCTCTGTCCGTTACATTTTTCTGGATCCTGCGATAACTTAAAAAGTTCTTCATATTTTTTCATGAAACTTGAAACATGGATAGATGGCAATATGGAGATTATGCACGTCATTTTATTTTGTTCCTACGTCAAGAATTCTGGTTGCTATGGCAACAAAATATAAAAAATTACTGACAATGGTGGAGTTTCACCGGTAGGGGACAATATTGCTTGGCAATCTCTTGTTGACCATGTTTAAAAAAAAAAAACTTTTTTGGTGTAGGGGGGGGGGTGTGGAGGTTGGGGGGATGGAGAGGATGGTATAATGTGGGTGGGTGGTCATTTTTTTAAGATTTCAAAAATAAAAAATAAAAGAATTATTATTTTTTTTCGAGGGGGGCTTCTGGGGTTGGGCATTGGGGCTGTTTGGATGGAGTCCATTGTGATATGTCAGGTAAGTGTTGATTTTTCAAAGTATGAATCAAATCTGATCATAAATAAACGAGTTATGGCAATTTAAGCAAAAATTCTTAATTTGACCTTGAGAGTCAAGGTCATTCAAAGGTCAAGGTCAAAATCAACTTGCCAGGTACAGTACCCTCATGATAGTAAGAAAGTATTTGAAGTTTGCAAACAATAGTATCAATACTTTAGAAGTAAAGCGGATCTAAACACAAAATTTAACAAAATATTCAAAGTTACTAAGACAAATAAGGGCCATAACTCCGTCAAAAAGCCAACCAGAGTTATGCAACTTGCCCTGTACAGTCCCCTTATGATAGTTAGTGAGTTTTCCAAGTCTGAAAGCAATAGCTATGATACTATAGGAGTTAATTGGACCAATACAAAAAACTTAACCAATTGTTTAATTATCTAAGTATTATTACACTTAATTGTCCCAAATATCAACGCAAATTTTTTTTAGAGTTCTCTTATCGATTAAGAAATCTTACACTTGAAAATTATCATAACCAACTGTTTAGCAAGCAAGGTATGATACTTATTTAATGTAAAACCCTTTCCAATATCAAGTCCATTTGGTGTCAAAAGCATTAACAACTATAATTGAAACATATGTCGCCGGATCAGGATTACATTGAACGATTTCCAGTAAGTTTATTTTCCTCAAAATATTGACCCTTGTTGCAACAGTTTGCAAATAATTAATATTCAAGCTGTGGGCCGTTGTGGGAAACCCGCCTGGCGTGACATCGGAAACTTCATACACAGGATTGTTCATGGGCAGATTGAAATGCAAGTCCCCAGATAATACATGTAGTAATCTGTGACATTTGCAGGAACCAATTTTTGCCAAGCTGCCATTCAACATGAAATTATTTCTGTCCTCTATCACTTTAGCCCTTTGCATGCTGGGAAATTTGTCGTCTGCTAAAATGCCGTCTGCTGAATTTCTAAAACTAGCATTTTCTTAGATTTTTTTCAAAGAATACTATCAGAATAGCAAACAGTTTGGATACTGATGAGACGCCACGTTTTGTGGCGTCTCATCTGGATCCAAACTGTTTGCAAAGGCCTTCAAAATTCGGTTCCAGCACTGAAAGAGTTAGACCTGACATAAATATCACTTACAAAACATTTTTTCTTTAGTTTTCTACATGCAAGCTATTACACTACGCGACCCGTGATTTTTGCCTAATTTGCGATCGTCACTCCGACGCCGCGCGAGAGCAAGATAATCTTCGCGCTAAATCCCCTCAATGTTGTGGTGATTCGCTGCGATTCGCCGCAATTCGCCGTGATCGCAGTGACAACGATGACTCGCCAATTCATGCATAGAAACTGAATCGTATCGATAACTTTATACATGTACATAACGCTTCTAATGTTCACAATTATCCGATAATCCAACATCAAAAAAATAATCTTGAACATTTATGTCGGTAAATATGTTTGAGAATTTCATTAAAACAACCATATGACTACGCCATTTTTCAGAAGTGTAAAGAGTACAGCGAATAATGTGGGACACAGCTTTCATTGGACGAGCGTTTTTAAATTTAGATTGATACAATACGATCTTACATAAAAACGTTTTATTGCGTCATACGCCTTCATGTAAAAACATTTTCCTCCTGGAAATTGTGCTATTAATGCATAATATTATCAAAACATTTTTTTCGCACGTAAAGCGTTGTAACAAATTAATATACAATTCAAAACAAATATACCATAAGTATAAATGTTCCGTTAAATTCCCAAATGATAATAAAAATTTATAATCCGAAACACACTTCCGATCTTTTAATGTTAACACGACGTTTACAAATGCTTTCAATATAGTCATCATGTATATTTCCCGACAAAAGAGCGCGAAAAATATGCGGCAATGTACAAGGTCAAGGTATACGAGTGTGCAAGTATTGATTTTTTATACAAACTGCGTAGCGCAGAGAACATTGAATTCTGTTGATTTCAGTTAAATGTATCTTTGGTATTTTTAAAACAGTTATATCGCCAACAATTTGATATTTCTTTTAAAGTCAATTCAAATCAAACACGCCGTATCCGTATCGTTACTGATAGAAGTAAAACATAATACCTTGACTTGTATAGTTTTTTTGTTGTGAGAGACCATCTGAGTAAACGCCGAAAAATATATCCAAACTGTTATTTTTTGTCAATGCCCTTTGATCCATTATCGCACTTAATTGGCAGCGCCATCCTGTTGTTTCTGTGATTGTCACATCTTTTCACAGTTTGAACACGTACAAATAGTGCCAATTAGACACTTGAACAAACACTATCACCCGCTGGACAGTACACACTAAATAATCAAATGTTGAGGGTTTTTTGTTTTTGGCGTGAAAACCCAGAGAAATGCATGTACATTATACATCATCATAAATTGATATACTCGTGTTTTTTTTCAGCAAAACAAACACAATGTTTAACGGCTTTAATATATAGGCAATGATTTAATACCAACAAATTATTTACCACAATGTCATAATAACATGTACTTAAAAATAGAACAGTAATGTATTGTCGATTTCCGGCTTATCAAGCATTGTGAATGTACACTGTAACTCCAATATAGCGCGGTCAATGGGGTCCAAGCCGCGAAACAGCGTTATAAAGGATCTGCGTTATAGGTTTTGAGCTCATTTACTGCAGGGCTATACAAAAACAGGTATAGAATAGCCTATAATATAGGTCATGTATATTGCCATGCTGTGTTGACGCAAATACATGCATATAAACCGAATCGTATCGATAACAAGATACATACCGCTTTTCTTATGTGCACATTTATCTGATAATCCAATATACTGCAACATCACTTAAAAAATAATAATCTTGAACATTAATGACCATATATGTTTAAGAAATTCGTAAACACAACCGTACGGATATATGCCATTTTCAGAAGTGTTAAGAGTACAGTGCATTATGGGGAAGAGCTTTCATTGGACGAGCGACTTTAAATTTAGATTGAATGCAATACGACTCATGTACAAAAATTGTTTTATTGCGTCATACGCATGCAAAAAACGTGTTTCCCGGGGACTTTATGATACCGCGCGAAAATGAAAGTGAAACTCTGTTAACAATTACCGGTACACTGCGTTCGCATGTAAATAAATCATCTGCATTATTTAATTTCTTATACACGGACTACAGATTAAATGACATAATACTAGAATAATAATGAAATGACAGAAAAAAGTTGTTTTATACAGTATACAGTATATTTCACGGCCGCTCATTTAATATTGTCAAACTGCAACCTTATCAAAGTAAGAATGTTTCAATCGTTTTGAATTACTTTAATTGTATAACTATCCCGCTTGCACTTAACTTATGGAAATTATCGCACTGAGCCGCTCTGATGAGGAATACATGTAATAAACACTGACACTCGAGTTTTTCACACCTTTATTGACATTACACAACAGATTAACACCAATTAGCTGTCGGTGTTGTTCAACCTCGAGGCGATTATAATCGGTTCAACGGACTGTTGAATAAAGCAATCAACATGTGATTGCCGCCATCTTTGAATTGTCTGAAAATACATGAAGTTGCATATTACGGATTTGAATCAGAAATCAAATGGAAGGTTGGAGAAAAAATGGGATCCAAGTACCGTCCGCGTTATATTGGATTCAGCGTTATAATGAAGCGCGTTATATTGGAGTTACAGTGTATGTACAACGCTCGGAAAGTAACGCGAGTAACACGAGTTATCCGCATTGGAGCCTGAAACAGAAAATAAATAAGTATAGCATATTTTAGTCCAAATAATTAGATGTAATCTACCGATTACATTTAACCTTTAAATGAAAGTGTTACTTTAACAATTTCCCGTGTCTTAAGGCGCGAATATTTTGCTTAACACTGTTAACAAAAGGGCTACACGTTATAATTCTTAATGAAATGCAAAAATAAGTATTAACATAATTAATAACGCCAATTAACACACACGGTAAGATCAAAGTTTAAATCAAATACCATGTAGAGAAACAAGGTATTTATAACTGACCAATGACGAAACACTATGCAACTTACAATTTACACAGTGCTACGCTACATGTATATTGCAACAATATGGAATTTGAACAGTGGTAGTGTATTCGGGCCTGGAATATAATTGATTGTTAGTTTTAATAAACATTCTGCTAATGCAATTAGTTAAATAATGTTTACATGTTATGTTAAATAATTATTGCAATATCATTCTTCTGCGCTGTTATATTAATTTGGAGCTGTTAAAGCTTCCGACATTACTTCATCACGTTCATGTCGGAACGGGAGTATTTTAGCTAATACGCCCATTGCATACAACAACAACAAAAGCTTTATTATTGCAATGTATAATGTAAGTGTATACATATATGTTACATGTACATGTAATGTAGTGTAACCCTTAATGTAAATCTCTTAAAAAGGTGAACGGTGATTTGCGGTGATTCGCGCTGATTGCGTAACAGCGAGATACATCGCGCGACGGTCGCCGAGACATCACCCAAATTTTCTTGTTGCTTGGAATCACCGCAATTTGTCACGTTGCATCGATTGCGGTGATGCGAGAATCGAGGCAAAAATCACGGGTCGCGTAGTGTACCATGAGATTTTGCAATTATTATTATTATAGTTGTCATTGTTGTTGATGATCATGATGTCATCATATTGCTTCTTGGTCATATTATTTGTATTTAAGTATTCTTGCAGGGCCCTCAATCTATCAAATCTGCCGCCGAATTTCGGCGGCAGTCCCCCACCTGAAAAGTATACTTTTTTCCCCTTTTTGGGGGAAAAATTCCCCCCCCCCCCCCCAAAAAAAAAAAAAAAATTGTTTTTTTAATAGAAAGATGTGTCTCATGATTATTATATCTCAATTCTATTTCAAATTAATCTTTTCAAACAAACTAAATTATGAAAAATGCAATGAATATAGTGCAAACATGTACAAATGAAATAATGAGAGAGTAAGTAAAAAAATCCCCCAAAAAGGGAAACGCCGCAAAAATTCCCCCTCCTAAGGGCTGCGGACCCCTTCCCCCAAAGTAGTGTGAGGGCCCTGTCTTGGAAGTTACAAAATCACACAATTATGGTAACTATCATTTATTGTTCTATTAATCAATGACAAAAAAAGTTTTCATCCTCCTTCAACCCCCCTCCCCCCCTCACCGTTGTAATTATTTATTGAAAAACATAATTCTCAATTTTCATTATTGGTATATGCAATTTTATTATAATCTAATAAATACCAATAGATATGCTTTGCATAAGAAATATAAAAAAACAAGATGTGTTTGTGAAACACAATGTCCCCCTTTATGATGTTTGACCTTGAAGGATGACCTTGACCTTGTGAAGGATGACCTTGACCGTGACCTTTCACCACTCAAAATGTGCAGCTCCATGAGATACACATGCATGCCAAATATCAAGTTGCTATCTTCAATATTGCAAAAGTATTCATAAAATAAGCGATTTGGGCCACATTTATTTGACCTCTGACCTTGAAGGATGACCTTGACCTTGACCTTTCACCACTCAAAATGTGCAGCTCTATGAGATGCACATGCATGCCAAATATCAAGTTGCTATCTTCAACATTGCAAAAGTATTTATAAAATAAGCGATTTGGGCCACATATATTTGACCTCTGACCTTGAAGGATGACCTTGACCTTTTACCACTGAAAATGTGCAGCTCCATGAGATACACATGCATGCCAAATATCAAGTTGCTATCTTCAATATTGCAAAAGTATTCATAAAATGAGCGATTTTGGCCACATATATTGGACTTCTGACCTTGAAGGATGACCTTGACATTGACCTTTCACCACTCAAACTGTGCAGCTTCATAAGATACACATGCATGCCAAATATGAAGTTGCTATCTTCAATATAGCAAAAGTTATTGCAAAATGTTAAAGTTGCTGCAAACAGACCAACAGACCAACAGACAGGGCAATAACAATATGTCCCAGACTCCATGAATACATGTATATTCCGCACCTTCTACAGTTACCCTTATACAATGAATTCCACTCGAATAAATTATAATTAATAGCTGAATGAAAGTGATGTAAGAAAGTAGTATCTATAAATGAATAAAATGTCCACATACATGTGTATAAATCTGAGTGATTAATAAATAATTTGTACAATAGACAACACCAATCATAATGTTTTGAAGAAATGATCACTTATTGAGATTGATGATTAAAGGAAAGCTTTTATGGCCTAACTACTTACTACGCAATCATTAACAAAGCCAAGCTATTAACATAATATAATTTATATTGATGAATCAAACAAGTAATGCATCATCAGAGACAATCTTTATTTTATACAACCAAAAACATTTAACAAAATATTAAAACAACAAGAAATGTGTCCCCACGACACGGATGCCCCAACTGTAACTTTGTCACTACATAAAGCATAACTGTGTATATGTTTTTGAGATATACATCGCCTTTATTTTATTAAACTATTAATTGCTGCATAACAGATGTTCAATAATTAAATTTTGTTGTTTGTTACATATGTTATCTGTTGCAGTTTGTAGATGTTTTTTTCTGCCAATTCTTTGCATGCAAATAACAGGAATGCACATATCTTCTTGTCAACTGTAGAAATTATTTTTTTCTTATACTTACTAGTTTTTGGCCTGGCATGGCCCATGTCGAACTTGGCCTAGAGATCATCTAGATAAAACTTATGACCAAGTTTGGTGAAGATCGGATGAAAACTACATGAATAAGAGAGGGGACACCATGCTGAATGTTTAAAACACACTAAGTGACCCCGTGACCTAGTTTTTGGCCCGGCATGGCCCATATTCGAACTGGCATAGACATTACCATGATACAACTTCTGACAAAGTTTGGGGAAGATTGGATGAAAACTACTTAAATAAGAGAGCGGATACCATGATGAATGTTTGAAACGCACTAAGTGACCCCGTGACCTAGTTTTTGGCCCGGCATGACCCATGTTTGAACTTTGCCTAGACATTATCTAGTACAACTTCTGACCAAGTTTAGTGAAGACTGGATGAGAACTACTTGAAACATAGAGCGGACACGAAAAGTGTGCCGGACAGACATACAGACAGACAGACTAACAGACAGACCGACAATGCGAAAACTATATGCCACCCGTTGGGGGCATAAAAAGTCGTGTTCTTACTTCAACTCTTTATTATGTTCAATATTAGGTTTAAAGGGAGACAAATCAAATTCAACAAATAAATTAACCGTGCTCTGGGAAAACAGGGCTTAATAACAAGAGCACCGCCTTGAGGGTGCAGACCGCTCATCTATTTTCTTTTTAAAGGTGAAGGGACTCTCATTTTCAATCACAAAGGAGGGAGGGGTGGAGTGAAGAGGGGTGGGTGTGTGGACATTTCTTACATTATTTTCCCAAAATGCGAAAAAAAAAAATCGGGGGGGGGGGGGGGGGGGGGGGGGGGGGGGGGATTCTTGGGTGCGATGGTTGGACGGTATTTCAAACATAAATAATAAAAATAAATATTTGTGATTTGTGTTTTTTAACCGTTTCAAAAAAAAAATATTGATGGGTGGATTGGGGTGGGGGGTGGGGTATAGTGTGAGGGTGTGGTGGTCATTTGTGAGATGATCTTAAAAAAAAAAAAATATTTGTGTTTTTTAACCGTTTTAAAAAAAAATGGGGGGGGCTGGGGTGGGTCCTGACCTTTGACCTAGTGACCTGAAAATTAATAGGAGTCATCTGCCAGTCGTAATCAATGTACCTATGAAGTTTCATGATCCTAGGCGTAAGCGTTCTTGGGTTATCAGCCGAAAACCATTTGACTGGTTCGAGTCACCGTGACCTTGACCTTTGACCTAGTGACCTGAAAATCAAAAGGGGTCATCTGCGAGTCATGATCAATGTACCTATTAAGTTTCATGATCCTAGGCCCAAGCGTTCTTGAGTTATCGTCTGACAACCACCTGGTGGACGGATCGACAGACCAACAGACTGACCGACCGACAGACCGACAGGAGCAAAGCAATATACCCCCTCTTCTTCGAAGGGGGGCATAATAAAGAAGTTATGGCAATTTTAGCAAAATTTAATAATTTGACCTTGAGAGTCAAGGTCATTCAAAGGTCAAGGTAAAATTCAACTTGCCAGGTACAATTACCTCATGATAGCATGAAAGAATTTGAAGTTTGAAAGCAATAGCCTTGATACTTAAGAAGTAAAGTGGATCGAAACACAAAATTTAACCATATATATTCAAAGTTACTAAGTCAAAAAAGGGCCATAATTCCATAAAAATGACAACCAGAGTTATGCAACTTGTCCTTTTACTGTACCCTTATGATAGTTTGCGAGTGTTCCAAGTATGAAAGCAATATCTATGATACTTTAGGGGTAAAGTGGACCAAAACACAAAACTTACCCAAATTTTCAATTTTCTATGTATAAAGGGCCCATAATTCCGTCCAAATGCCAGTCAAAGTTACATAACTTTGCCTGCACAGTCCCCTTATGATAGTTAATAAGTGTTGCAAGTATGAAAGCAATAGCTTTGATACTGTAGGAATAAAATGGACCTAAACACAAAACTTAACCAAAATTTTCAATTTTATAAGTATAAAAAGGGCACATAATTCTGTCAAAATGCACGCCAGAGTTATCCAACTTTGCCTGCCCAGTCCCCTCATGATAGGAAGTAAGTGTACCAAGTTTGAATGCAATAGCATTGATTCTTTCTGAGTTAGTGGACCTTAACGCAAAACTTAACCAAATTTTCAATTTTCTAAGTATAAAAAGAGCACATAATTCTGTCAAAATGCACGCCAGAGTTATCTAACTTTGCCTGCCCAGTCCTCTCATGATAGTTAGTAAGTGTTCCAAGTGTGAGTGCAATAGCATTGATACTTTCTGAGAAAAGTGGACCTAAACGCAAAACTTAACCGGACGCCGACGCCAACGCAGACGCCGACGCCGACGCCAAGGTGATGACAATAGCTCATAATTTTTTTTCAAAAAATAGATGAGCTAATAAAATGCATGTATGTTAAATGCAGTCCAAGATTAGCCTGTGCAGTCTGTATAGGCTTATCAGGGACAACACTTTCTGCCAAATCTGGATTTTTGCTTAGAAGGGACTTCCTTTAAATGAAAAATACCACAAAAGCAGAAAGTGTTGTCCCTGATTAGCCTGTGTGGACTGCACAAGGTGATCTGGGACGAAACCTTTAGCATATGCATTTAACCCTGTTTTCCCAGAGCAAGGCTCAAATAAGCCTACAATCCAATACTAAATTGTAACCTACAATCCAATACTAAATTGTAACCTACAACCCAATACTAAATTGTAACTCAAGCAAACACTTTGAATAAAGATTCAGCATCATTGAGCATGCCATCCCAGAGAGCAACTAGGGTAATGTACCTCAATCAATTTAAACAATGTATTATTTCATTTAACATTTATTCTCATACAACCTTACTTTGAATACAATGTGATAATCAAGTATTTGTTCTTAAATACTGAACTTAATACAATATTGGCCTGTTTACAAGCAAATCTACTGTGTATGTTATATACCTGAGTGCATTATACCTGTTCATTTATTATAATTAACTGAGTTTCACAGCTAAAACAACTGATATATTCTTCAGTGAAGTTTATAATTAATGAATCATAATGTCTAACTCTGCAATGATAAACTTTTAACTCTGTATATTTAAGTACACTTTTAAGTGTTGTTTAATAATTGCTTTAAAATTCAATACTTTAATTTCAAGCATGTTTTATTGATTAATATGCCAGAGTGCCGTCACAAACAATAACATAAATTACTTTCCTATTAAAAACATCGCAACACCATTTTGAAAGGTTTCCTAAAATTGGTTTATAGTTTACCCACTACTTTTAAAGGGGTCATCATTTAAGGTAAACATAATATGATTTTTCTGTTTTAGTGAACATTATCAATGTTTGGATCATTAGTAAAAATGAAAAAAAAACACTGTCAATTTAATTGCATAGTGTTTCCACATGTTAACTATGTGTAATGGGCATTAAAACGAATTTAATAGCTTAGTATCATGTCTATGAATAGTCATGCTCGAGTCTAACAGTGATAAAAATACCAATAAAGTAATACCTTATATAAAAATATCTAATAAATATTCCACAAATCTTAAATCAAGTTCTGAATAATTTAAACATAACATATTTGCAAAATATACAGCCATATATTATGTTTATGGATGCTATGGCATTTTAAATACATTGACCTATATTTTTTATCATCAAATTTTCAACAATCTCATCAAAGGTTTCTTGGATAAATGCAAAAAAATAAACATGTTGTAAGTTTCATAAACACAAAACCAAATAGCAAGCATAACTTGGGGAAATTACTACAGCACGTCAATCAAATAAATATAAGAAAAATACATTTTCTATCAAATAGTTTCCACTTTAATTGTACTGAGACACGAAAATATTTTATTTATTACCAAATTTCACATAAACATGAGACTAAGCAATGATAAATGTCACACCTTAAAGAAATTGAGGTGCAAAAAAGAAGAAGACATTCTTCAACAATTCACTTAATCTAGTCTTATTTAATATCTTTAATCGAAATATTAGATGGTCTGATTACACGCCTCACTTCACGCCCAAACATAACATCCAAGGTATCTATTTACAATCCCATTTTAATCCAGACATAAACTCCCCACCCTGCAGAAAAAAATTAAATTTCAATAAATTCTCGAATCCTTCGAAAAAACTTTTTCGAACCACTAAAAACTTTTTTGCTAAAAACAGTCCCCACGTAACTTTTGTATATTATTTCTTTTAATTATTTAATGTTATACAACCTTTTGAGTACCAGCAGGTGATATAAATAGGTGAAACTGGTATACATTACGATGATAAGACAGACGACTTTTTAAAAATGTTTTGGTTGGTTGCACCAATGCCCATGTTAGCAGTGTTTCATTGCAGCAGCTATGGGTGCTAAAGCCCATTCACGGAGCTTGTGGAGCACTGTTGAGCCAGTCGCATACCTTAGACGGATACTTCGCAGTTCAGTGTCATTTATAATAAATAAGCATTGTTGATGGATGCCACATACCAAATCTTATGACACTCTGCGCTGATATCAAATTATGCCCGCCATTTAAGGATCATAGGTCAGCAATGAAATAAATACAATAATTTTACTATCTATATAGAACACATAACCGCATACTGCATACCAAAATACAGTATCAAGCAGGGCTCACTCTGGGCTCAAATTTTAGGGAGAAGTCACCACTCTGGACACTGATTTAGGGAGAAGTGACCACTCTGGACACTGATTTAGAGAGAAGTGACCACTCTGGACACTGATTTA
This sequence comes from Dreissena polymorpha, assembly GCF_020536995.1. NCBI lineage: Eukaryota > Metazoa > Mollusca > Bivalvia > Myida > Dreissenidae > Dreissena > Dreissena polymorpha. The sequence goes on from NC_068355.1 coordinate 203,069,124, forward strand.
GGGAGAAGTGACCACTCTGGACACTGATTTAGGGAGAAGTGACCACTCTGGACACTGATTTAGGGAGAAGTGACCACTCTGGACACTGATTTAGGGAGAAGTGACCACTCTGGACACTGATTTAGGGAGAAGTGACCACTCTGGACACTGATTTAGAGAGAAGTGACCACTCTGGACACTGATTTAGGGAGAAGTGACCACTCTGGAAACTGATTTAGGGAGAAGTGACCACTCTGGACACTGATTTAGGGAGAAGTGACCACTCTGGACACTGATTTAGGGAGAAGTGAGGAGACTCCAGGGAAAGGTGGAGAGACTCGGACACAAGGGTTTGCATGTAGGGCGTTACAACACACATATATGTGTAGCACATTATTGAAGTATACCACTGTAGTACACATAATTATATTTCTTTTGTGTATCTTAATTTTTCCAGCTCTTCTTATTAACCAAGTAATAATAGACACCACAGATAAATAACTTACCGTATACGTGCGCTTATAAGACGCCCTCGCTTATAAGACGCACCCCGATTTCGGACTTTATAATCGGTGGATTTAAGACTGACCCGCGTGTAAGACGCGGTCAAATTTTGCCGTATCATCGGCCGAAAAACGGCAGAATGTTGAAGAAAATCAATAAGAAACACATTGAGAATTTTCAAACTCGCGCTGCATACAATTAGTAATTCACGCAAGTCCGAAAAATAAAACAATCAAACAACAAAGTAAATAATATTTGTTTATTTCATGATATATAAGTAGGTTTTAATTTATTTTCAAGTATTATTCATACATTAAAAATAATTTTCAAATTAACACAATTTCTAACAATTGCGTATTTAATCAATTTGCCATAACAATTTCAAACATATTACGTTCGTAATTGATCGTATCAGTCATCTTAAAATCCTTCGAAATCCTCATCATCACTTTCACCAAACAGTTCGTAGAATTCCTCACTAGTGAGATTGTCATCGTAAACCCAGTAGCCGATATCATCATCATCATCGTCGCAATCACTAACCTTTGCACAGGCCGATACATCCTCAGATTGATCGCGATTTTCCACAAGATCATCAAACAACTCGTCGTCCTGTGTACCATCCATTGAGTTTGAGATAATAAGAGTTTCGTTTGCGTTTCATTTTGACGATTCCAGTAGTTGTAATTTGTTAATATAATTGTATTGTTTGACGGGTATTGAAAACTATAATTGGCAGATATAGATTATCTTGATTATGCAAATGTTACGCCCATTGTCTATAGGTAATGCCTACTTTCATAAAATTAGCCAATCACGTGATAGAGTGAAATCACGGGTCAAGAAGAAAGCCACCTGTGGATAATTGCATGCGGTCGCTCTTTGCTCCCGCTGTCGTGGGTCCCTAATAAATAAGGTGTCATCGCCATAAGGGGGTTGTCTGAATGAACGTGTTTATTTAACAATTGACAGTTGCAAACTGGTAACTATTTTCAGACGATACCCTTATTACCATTTATGTCTTAATTGACAATTAACAGCGTTGAAAAAAGACGATCAGGTGATACAAATTTGTAAAGAAGCACTTGTAATCGCGTGTCCATTTAACAATTAACAGTTTCAAGCTGTGAACTGATTTTGCTGTTATTTTAAGCATGTTTGGCATCGTGTCGCCGCTTACACACGTATACTATTATGTCCAATTTATATGACATTAAACGACGTCGCGCGCAGACAATCGGGTGATACAAACTTTTCAAGTATAACCATGGACAATATAACGCCTTACGACCCCAAAATAACAAAATTCAAATAAAAAGTAGTAGACAAACAAAATCAATAACGATACATTTTATTTCAAGTTAATCGGTAACTGAACATAGCGTTCCGATACACGGTACGGGCAAATACAGACTTTAGAGAAAATGCAAATGGCTGCCGCGATTATTCAAAACAATTGACAAGTGTCCAACTTGGCCAGCGTAAGCCCAGTAAACTCTATATTTTGAAAAATTTCCCTTATTTTCACAAGTATCTCGCTTATAAGACGCGACTCCCACTTTAACTTATTAATTTGAGTCTTAAAAATGCGTCTTATAAGCGCACGTATACGGTAAATTTTACTAGCTCTATATTCAATACATTTTGATGTAAATATCATAGTATACAGACTAAAGTATTTCAAAGATAATATGTTTATGTAGCAGTAGATAACATAAGCTTAATAAAACTGTATGACCAAATAAATATTTATGTTTGAAAAATGACATTTAGCATATGCTTTCTTAATAATTTGTTTTTAACACAACAAGTCAGTTGTTAATAGATTGCAGCGGCTGTTTTCATAAAATACATGTTAAAATTTGTGAAATTGGGTAAAAATTGTGAGATGGTGATCCAATGACACTCTACAAGAAGATTATGACCAAAATGCATCTGCAAGCCAAGTTAATATGATAAGGCAAAGTGGAAATTATTGCTCATATTGATATTTGGCAAGAATTGAAAAATAATGATAACAATAGAGTATGCAGAAATTTGCCAGTACTATAATTATTACATGGGTAGGTGATAGCACATTGAGAGCACTTTGAGAGCACATTGATATACAGTCCAACCTGCCAATAAAGACCACGCAATGGATTTGATCATTGTGATCTTTGTTCACAGCGAGTCTTTATTCGCAGGCTGGATTGAAACTTTGCAAAAATGCTAGTATAGGCTTTTAACAGGTACCTTATCTATGTATGTGCTCTATTGTTTAAATGTGTGAAAACTAATAAATTTGTAATGTAATAAAGGATTGAAAACACAGTTTTGTGATTAGCGTCCATAAACCACGTATGAACTAACTCATTCTCTGACGCGTAATCCGACTCGCGCTCAAGGTTTTTACTTTCAGAGTTAAAGTTCCCCTCAAACTTGTCCAATATCTCTCGTTTTCGCTTCAGAATGTTCTGGATTTCAGTTTTGACTACACCAAGATCACTAGACCGACGTGTGAACTGGTAAGATGTTTATCACATGACTATCACAGCATCATCATGTGGCCATGGTTTTGTACAAACAAATAAAAAATAAGAAAATTTAGACAATAATCAATATTTTTTTATTTGTCCATTATAGAACGTTATTACAGAAATAATGCATGTTTGATTCTGTCTTTTCTCACTAAGATTGTTTTTTGTGTGTAGAGTAAACAGACTAGAGCTATCACTAAAGCTGATAAAAACATACCCTGCAATACCAAATACATAAATATAGACAAACATGTTACATTGTGACTATAAATTATGTGAAAAGTGATATAACATTTGTATGTGACATTTTAAGATCCTATCCTGTTTTTAATGATATGCAAGGCGCCTACCTGGCTACTGAACACCTGAGAGCAATAAAACGCAAACATAAAATATGCTATCCCTCTGAAATAAACCCACCTATCCAAAACGAGGTAACATAATTGATGTGGTATGTGATATCAAAATTATATTACAGACGTTGTCCATTGTATCATATTAACACCAAACACTGTTATTTCTGTAATGGCATCACATGACATGGCAGTTAAGTTTCTATTTGGTTGAAAAGAGATTATAGCTGATATGGTTACGAAATGTTTTTTTAATTATTATTATAAATGTGAATCTAGTTACCACAGGAATATCATATTTCTTTTTATGATAAAAACCCTGCTTTGGAATGTGAAAATTTCATCTATCAATTGAATCACATAGAATGAAAATGAAATGCATAACAAAATATTAAGAACAAAAGCAAGTGTAATACAGCGGATAAAACCCCTTTCCATAAATTCCTTAAAACAAGCTATGTGCAATAATTAAGTAGACTAATTTTTAATTTGCATACAGGACTTGAACACTGAACCAGAGCTGTACCAAGCCATCTTTGTGACAGTAACAGTAATACTATCCTTCTTTGAAGACAATCTGGCTCATCACGATTTTATGATTGCCAAGTAAGCATAAATGTAAAACTGTATTACGTCCATTTTTGGTGGACAACTTAATGCTTTGGATTATAGCCAAACACCTTGCCTCTGACTTTGAAATGAAATACATGCTTATCAGTACATAAAGATGCAATTTGAAAGTGTGCAAAATTGTCATTAAATCTATAGCCTAGTTAGCAAGTAATTTATTATTTTTCAAACGGTACCGCTTTTAAAACCAAAAGTAGGATTTCTAGACATATACGTCCATTCATTTCAACAAACGCGATTATTTTTAAGTTTTAAAGAGCACACAAGACGGCTTTCTACCTTGTAACCACTAGATATGTTCTAATTGGCATAGATAACATCAAATCGATAGCCATGTTAGCAAGTAATTTATAATTTTTCAAACGTTACTGCTTTTAAAACCGAAAGTAGGATTTCTAGATGTATACGTCCATTTCGACAAACGCGATTATGTTTAAGTTTTAAAGCGCAAAAAGATGGATTTCTACCTTGTAACCACCAGATATATTCTAATTGGCAAAATGTACATAACATATGTTTCTTATGTATAAATGTATGTATGTCCAACCTGCCCGAGCGACCGCCTGTGAATAGCGACCAGTTGTCAATAACGACCACATTGATTTCCCCCGGAACGATTTCACTATATTCTGTACCTGCGAATAACGCCCACCTGCCAACAACGACCAGCGACCGCAATTATACATTCCCAAAGTCGAATTTGATAGCTAACAACGACCACGTCAATAACCAGCGACCACCATTTTACATTCCCAAAAGTCGAGTGACTAACAAAATCGTTTTAATTATCATAATATAACGTTTCATAACGAATAATTTAGATTTGACAAAACAGCATACACAAACTTATTAATACAATGACAATATATTTTTTGAAGGATTTTCTATTAAACTTTGTACGTTGTCATCGGTTTGCAAAAAAAATAATCTTGTATTCCTTGAAAGAGGCTTACAACGACCACTTCAATCATAACAATTAACGATTTCACAACTGTCAATAAAACAATGACCGCCATAATGCTGTGATAGTCACGTGATAAACATCTTACCAGTGCACTGGTCGGTCGCTATGGAGATATTGGCAAGTGACAGTTTACTCGATAGCTGTTTCTTTTGTTTATTTAACACACATTGCTTTAAATTGGTAGCCACCTGCTTCTTTTATGCATTTGGCAGTTTGACGAAGGTGTAAGAAGTTGCCTTTTTTATTTTATTGGCTCGCGATTATTTATATACTAATTGTCGAAAATACCTAACGTTTGGGGCTTATATCAACTTATAAAGGAAATTTACGGTTTCTTTACAATTACGATGCAAATTGTACACATACAATTTAAATTCATTCCTTTCTTAAATTTCTTGGTGATACGACGCGTATAGATGATAGATAAGTAAATTGTCAGTAAAAGTTAACCATTATGGCATCCAAGCGTTAGTTCGTTTGTTAGTTTATGTTTGGAAATTGAAATAATACATGTAAATATAAAACACAATTGTGATTTCAATCCTTTTTTACATTACACATGCTTTAGAATTCACACATTTAAACAATAGAGCACATACATCATACGGTACCTGTTAAAAGCCTACTAGCATATTTTGCAAAGTTTCAATCGACCCTGCAAATAAAGACCACCTGTGAACAAAGACCACAACGACCAAATCCCTCGAGTGGTCGTTATTGGCAGGTTGGACTGTACTTAAATTTACTATGCAAAATAAGGTGTGTGGCTTTAAGTCTGACGTTTCCTCATTTCAGCCATTTCTCAAACAAGTGAATACAAAAAAAAGAAATATGATATCAATGTACAATAAACTATAAAGCTGATGGCAATAACAACAAGTTGACATGAACATGCGATAAAAATGCAAATCACATAAACTGGTTACTTAGCTGAAATTTCATGTGGATTAAATGACTTTTGTTAAAGTGGCAATAACACATGATCTATATGACATCAAACTACATGTATATCATTTCTACAAACCTGACAAAGATACTCTGTTTTTATTATTAGGGGAAGTTTAGCTGGCCTTCAAAGTCCCGAACTGAAAGTGGGAGTCTCATGTATTGGAAACTTTCTTTAAATAAATGAATTTCCCTCAAAATACAAATTTGTAGCAGTATCCCGGCCATTAATTTGATGAAATAAAAAGCAAGATGATCAATTATATAATCTAGAGGAAGCCAGGGAAGTTCTCATACAAGTATTACATTTCCCTTCACAAAACTCAGGTTTTGTTCCCACAGATAAAGATATAAAAATGTAATACAAGCTTAGACAATTATCTTCCTAATGCACTTAAAATTGTTGAGTTTTATATGTTGTTCCAACTGGTTATTTTTCATTCACAACTACAATCTCTCAACTGTTACTTAACACTAAAAGCACCAAGTAATGACTCTGCAGGGGTTTTTTGGCCTGATTTTATAGCCGAATTTTCGGCTATGTTCCCAATCCCAACAAGTATACTTTTTTCCCAAAATTAGGCAAAAAATTCCCAATTTCAAAAAAAAACAAAAAAAAAACATTTTTTTTTTTTTAGAAAGTGTCTTATGCGTATTTTATCTCAATTTTAATTCAATCATATCTAACAAAGTATTACATGATTTTGTTCTTTTAATTTGAATGAATATAAAGAGTTATAGCAAATTTAGTACATCCCTAAGGCTAATCAGTGGACTTTTCATTTGGAATAAAAAGGCTAATGAATGTATTTGCCAAATTTCATGAAAATGCCGATAAAATTCCCAATTCCAAAGCCATGTGCTATCTTCCCAAAAAGTGGGAAAAAAACCCTGCTCTGACCAGGGTCTTTGTTTTCATTTACATGTATTATTACTCATATAAATATTAATGAGTATATGTCGCGATTATATTTTATATTGATGTAAACTGCATTTATCTAGGACTTTCGTAGCTAGGAACAAGTCCAAAAGCTTTCAGGTCCTTATTTTTTTTAAATTAAGAAATCATACGAAATGCTGAACCTTTAAGTATAAAATCCTACATAATAATAATATGTGAAACGCAGGTGATTTCCTTACCAAATTGAATTACTTAATTTGACATGAACACATCTTTGTGAAATCTCCAAAACATGCCAGCCACCATACAGGAACAAGGTGCTTATTTTTATGATGTAAATGTTAACCCCTACACCATTAACTAAATACATTTTATTATTCCTAAGTAAATTAATTATCTAATTATGATGCAAAATGCAATATTTGAGTGAACACCATGATAACATACATATTACCCTGTATGGAAGGTGCAACAACAATGAATGCGACAGGGGACACGTTTGCAACTTGAACATAAATTTCGTCCTGCGCATGCACATTTTCTATAACTTTGTGTTCACGGCAAATGTAGGACGCAAAGGTAAAAATCACTTAATTAAAAAACGAGGTCAATTGTCACAAAGATACACTCATCATTAAAAAAAGGTTGTACACCTTTGACAAAGTCTCAATCAAGTTCTCTAATTTCTTACTTTGTCATTTAATTGTGATCTAGACCTTGAACATTAGGACTTGGTAAATGTGTGCCTTTAACAATAGCAGGGCCCTTGCTACACTTTTGAGGAATTGGGTCCGGTGCCCTTAGAGGGGGAATTTCCGTCATTTTGGGCGAAAAGGGGAATTTTAGAAGATCTTTTCACCAACCATTCAACACTTAAAATTACTATTGTTTAATGTAATCTACATAAATATACATTTAATCAAAGGTTTATAGCACAATACCAGCTGGCACAATAGGTGTAAAGGAAGAGGGGGGAATTTTTAGCAGAAATAGGGGGAAAAGTATACTGTTTTAAGGGGGAATGGGACTACATTGTGGTCCCTAAAACAGCCAATCAAGGGCCCTGAATAGCACAGTTATTTCACGATCCTAAATTGGCTCAATACTATGTTATGAACTTTGACTTTGTTTCATGAAGTTGAGTTAGACATTTAAGATGAACTAGTAGCCTGGTTCTTGCTTATGACACTCCATCTCATAAATCTGAGAATTTTTTGCAGCCAAGTAATATGAAAATGTATCCATGCTGGACAAATTTATACTCCAGACAAAGTGCAAAATTCTAATTTTCTTATTTTGACCTTTGACCCAGGTTTGTGACCTTGACCTTAAACCTGGTTCTTACATGTGTCAGTATTATGCTAACCTCTTATGGCAACATACATGTAAATACGGAATATTACGCTAGTCAATTGTTCCAAGAGTTTGTTTTCAGTCGAGTGGCTTGTGTGATGACGTATCACACGAGAGGCGGAGCCTCGAGTGTGATGCGAAATAGCACAAGCCACGAGACTGAATACAAACTCTTGGAACAATTGACTAGCGTAATATTCCATTTATTATATACAGCAACTAACGAAAACAGTTAACAATTGTATTTTTCGCTTTAACAAAACATACAACACAATGATACAAACGGAACGCCATAGTTTATATAACACGCGCATGAATACAGTTTATGCAAATTAGTCTAACGTGTACACATTTGAACAGGGGACACACAGGTTTTAATCTTTGCGTGTTGAAAGCACATGTTGTTGGATTTACCAGCTGGATTTATAATTCACCAACAGTTAATCGCTGTCACTTTCTACTATGCATATTCTCTTGCGTTTCTTCGATGGAGAGTGTGCATAGTAGTTGTTGATGGTTACGTTACACCGGAATAATTGTGCACCTTGGAGATTTGTGTTATCTTGGGAATCATCAATGGCGGCGTTGGATGTGTTTTTGTTGCTGCTTGACATAGATGTGTTTCGCACCGATGCCGGGATGACAGAACCATAGGTAGGCCTAGGGTTAAGTTGCATAATTTGTTGTTGGTCAGGATTTTCTGATAATATGTCGGACATGGCTGCTTGCATTTCGAGAGAAGCCTTTGCGTAATTGTTAACACTTTGCACATTTTTGTGTCCAGTTAGCTGTTGAATTGTTGTTGGAGCAACCCCATTATGCAAGAGAGTCGTACAGGTTGTTTTTCGGGCACTGTGATTTGTCTTCCGACCTGTGAGATCGCCCCTCTCGGCCATCGTTCTCATTATTGACCTCAAGGAGTTTTCACCCATGGGCTGACATTTATACCACTTGTTGGACCCATCATGTCGACTATAGTTTATACACAAGTAGAAAGGGGCATCATCACGCAGAGCTTCTTTCGGTCTGTGATGAGCAAACTCCTTGTACGCTTCAACAGGGCATGAATCTTTGTTGGTATGAGCAAACTGCTTAGGTGGAAAGGCCCTTTGATCCGACTTGGTTTCCGATGTACGTGTTTTGGTCAACCGTTCATTGTATTCAAGGTATTCTCTTCCTTGATCAGTTTTTTTCAGTTTGATGTCGCCCCATCTAAGGTTGTGACTTTCGGTTCCACCACGAATGCCGAACAATGTTGAATTATTTAGCCAAACTTGATTCAACAGCTGTCTTGGGCTTTGAAGTCCAATTACTGCTTTTTGTTTTAAAATCCCTCTTTCTTCAGAGGTAATGGCTTCAGCAGCATGGGGCCTGTTTCCTTTTCCTTTTTGCTTCAGTTCCTTTCTTTTGGAAGCCAAAACCTTTCGAGAAGTTTCAAACTCTATGTCATCCAAAATGCTGTGGGAATATTTATTTTCCCTTAAATATCTGGAAAAAATCACATTTAAACAATTGATTTTCATTCTTTTATTTTTAAAACTTGACCCATGTACAGAATTATTTGATTTTTTTTTAACTGGATATAATTTGAAAATTATGGGCATTATTTACATTTTGTTCGAGATATTATTTTTTTAAACCGTTAATATCATTGTGCGGTTAATATTCAATTTACATATTGTTTTGTTTAATAACTTTTATACATTTATTTGCCACTTAATTAAATTTTATTTTCATAGATGTGTGCAATAACCAATCAGGTTAACATAACAACTATAAAGCATAATTACACAGCTATAACATTTCATGCTGTTTAAATATTTTAATTTAATCACTTTATGTTAGATGTAGTAAACTCAACAGCAAGGTCGACATGTTTTAATGTTTTATGGATAGGGTGTCCGTATAGCCACTGGGAGGTGATGGGTTCGATCACCATCGTGCAAGCGTTCTTAAGATCTCTCACAAAGACACATAGTAATGGTTCTAAGCCCAGAAAATGGACTCGAGAGTGTTTATATAAGCCTTAGGCTTTCGATGGACTCAAGCTTAAATATATAGGTTAAAACTATCTCTACAGCAGTGAGTAATACAGTACTACAACAACATTGCATGATCATCACTGAAATACTATTTCGATTCAATGTTGATTGTTTATACACTGAGCACTTTATTCTACTATGTTTTTGGTGTAAATATGAATTTCTTTTACAAACCGGTCAATGCCTCGATGGTAGCTTGTGAGTGTGTCAGGCTCATACTCGGACCCGTCGGCTTTACGAATGGACAGGAGGAATGAACCTATGTAGTTGTCAAGTTCAGTGGTCATGATGTCACAGACAGATCTTGTTTCATTGCGTGGTGGTTCTGATAGCCAGCGTTGGAAATGGCGCATACATAATTCAGTTTTGCGGCTAGTGTTCACATTTTTCATACTTTGAACAAAATTTGTCTTTTCATCTTCTGTTACATGTACAAATGTTGGTTGTTTACGTGTTTCACCTTGAGCATGACTATTTAAATTCATCTGTTCCATTTGATTTCTTTGGTCTTGTGAACTTAAATCTATATTTTGATGCAGATCAGACTTACTTTCATTGGGCAGCTGGACACCTGCTTCTAAAAGAGTGGACACTGCACTTGTTTCAGTATTTTCAGTGCTGCTGACATTTTCATTCTCTCCAGAATTATGAACAGCCGTTTCAAATAGTTCATTTTCAAAAAAACTATCGTCAATTAAGTCAAATAAACCGATCGATGACCATTCCGCTATGTCCATGGTCGAAAATTCGGCCATATTTACTCTCTGGTCAAACTGCAGACGACGTATCTAATAATACTACACAGGGGGCTTTCCTATTTTCGCTACGCGTAGTGTGACGTCATTAAATGGGTCGAAGATTTAACAAGGGGGGTTTCCTATATTCGGTGCGCATAATGTGACGTCATTAAATGGGTCAAAAAAAGTAGTCCGGCTTCTCAAAATAGTAGTATGGTAATACGGAATTGGAAACAGCGAGTAGCGTAATACGGGATTTTTTATTTCAACGATTGATACAACCTGTATTTTGTTAAAAGCATTCAACAGGTATATAATAAAAATCTATATAAGCATATGTTGTAAGGTTATCTAGCTATTAGGTGCTGTGTTTGTGTAATATTCCCCTGTGACCTTAACCTCCGAATGGTTCACTTTTTTCACTTCTTGAGTAGCGAGCATAATATGTTGGAGGAGAGTAGGTAAAATAGAAGTTAATTTCAGGATCTATACATATTGTGCAGAGCATACAGAGACTAAAGACAATAATTCAACGAAAATTGGGCTAAGTCTTAAGTCTGTAGTTTACCATTTCAGGGAAAATATTTTTTATAAAGGGAAAAAACAAGGCCAATAATTTGACTGATAATCAAACAATATTCACTTGAATTTGTTGGAAATCACAACAAGTTTTTCAAAAAAGTTTCATTATTGCAACATTAAATTTAGCACATAAACAAACAGAGTAAGGCAAGAAAGACTTTTAAAATTAGAATTTTGAGAAATTAAATTTGCCCTGTATGACATTATGGAAATGAGTGTTTCTTGCTAACAGACTAGAGTTTTACTATTAAACAGTAAACATGGATCAAAAATGCTCTGAAATACCTTTTTTTCGGCGTAAGCTGAATAAGCCAGCTTTTCACCCTGACTTGACCTTTGTAAGTGTCCAATAATACTCAAATAAAATTTCCCGCGGCTAGGTACGAATGAATACACTTCATTTATTCCATTGGCTGATTTGAGTATAACACCAGAACATTGGAAACATATCCGCGTCTTTGTAACACTGTTTTACTGCATGAAAAATTTTATCTCTAATGAAAAGGCCCAATAGATAGAACAGTTTTACAATCAATTTTCGACATAAATACAGTTTGTGCGTTCACCTTTTATTTTCAGAGAATTACCAGCGCAAAAGCGTTTAACTAAAGGCTATGTTGTCATATTTAGTACTTACTTGCATTGCATTTCAAATCGCGAGGTTTCGGGTCAATACGCGGTCATTTTGTGAAGTCAGAGTTTATATACAGTTCATCACCGGAGTTCGCAAAAGGGGTTGCGATCATTGTGTCTTACTGACAATAACGTAGTGACTGTAATGCATTGCATTCCAATCCGCAAGGTATCAAGGTCAGTTTGCGGTCAGTTGCAGAAATCTTTATATAAACGCCGTCTCGTAAACTTTGTGCACTTGAAGTCTGTTTTGATCAGAAAGATACTAAATAAAAATATTCGGCGATATTATTGTGGTATGTCAATCATCGTTTTTTTATATGGTTTCAAAATTTGCATGATAAGGACCAATTTTGATAAAATTAATTAGAAATATTTATCCATTTAGACCAGTTTATTAAGCATGACCACAATAATTCGCTATACTATAATTATGCAATTAAATAAGATTCGAGTATTGCCGGCTGACCTATATGCACTCGTTCATTTTCATGTTTCTTGTGTTTTTCTATTCTGTAAATATAGATATCTGAGTAATAATATCACATAAAGCAAAATAAGCCACGAAATCTGGCGCAACACCCCGTAATTGATTTGCTTATGATGTAGCTAACAACTGCGCAGAAAAAAAGGCATCCGCTTCTTTTTATCTCATAGAGATAACTTTTGATCGTTCATAAACATCGACCACAATCAACGCCGTATATCTTTTTTAAAGATATTTCTTGTTTCAAATATACACCAAAATGAATCATTCCTATACAGTGTGTTCATAAAGTGGTATATATATCACATCTGAAATGTGACATATTAATATGTTATCTTGCATTTAACAAAACGCAATGCGCTTTCAAGGCTACCAAACACCTGGGCTTGACTTAAAGCAAACATGAAGTACATAACACCTCACAAATTGTGTGGGTAAATAGAATTACCATAATCATGCCTGTTAAAATGTTCATCATAATGTATATACATTGTTCATAAACAGCTTTATGCACTTGTTGAAATGCTTTTAACATGTCATTATTTCAATTTAATACTGCACATGTAGCATCATATGTCACCAAAACTGCTAAATAAACAACAGGTGTGTTGCTTATATTACACATATTCACAATCAACAAAGAAATCTAGACATGGCTTCTATTGAAGCACGTAATGTGAGCAGGATGTACCAAAACAATTGGTTAAAACAAGAACTGTAGACACCAGCACCTGTATGACAGTTGAGTAAACCGAGCTCTCTTGCGTGATGAATCAAAATGTTTTGTTATGTTTAACATATCATTTGGTACCCTCACAAAAAGATATGTAAATCAGTAGATATATAGATGATATTGAATATTCCTATTTGGTTTAAATATTGATTCATTAAATGACCCCACTCTAGTTCAACAAAATATGTGCATTATGTTAAATATCATATACATATATATGTCAGAGACACATATGGACTGTCAGTTGTAGTGGCAGCCATTGTGTGAATACGTTTTTTGGCACTGTGATCTTGACCTTTGGTCTAGTGACCTGAAAATCAAGAGGGGTCATCTGCTAGTCAAGATCAATGTTCCTATGAAGTTTCATGATCCTAGGCGTAAGCACTCTTTATTTATCATCCGGAAACCATTTTACTATTTCGAGCCACTTTGACCTTGACCTTTGACCTAAAAATCAATAGGGGTCATCTGCCAGTCATAATCAATGTTCCTAAGAAGTTTCATTATCCTAGGCGTAAGCATTCTTGATTTATCATCCATAAACCATTTTATTGTTTCGAGTCACTATGACCTTGACCTTTGACCTAGTGACCTGAAAATCAATAGAGGTCATCTGCAAGTCATGATCAATGTACCTATGAATTTTCTAGGCCTAAGCATTCTTGAGTAATCATCCAGAAACCATTTTACTATTTCGTGTCACTGTGATCTTGACCTTTGACCTAACAATCAATATGGGTCATCTGCCAGTCATGATAAATGTTCCTATGAAGTTTCATGATCCTAGGCATAAGCATTCTTGAGTTATCATCCGGAAACCATTTTATTGATTTGAGTCACTGTGACCTTGACCTTTGACCTAGTGACCTGAAAATCAATAGGGGTCATCTGCGAGTCAGGATCAATATACCTATGAAGTTTCATGAACCTAGGCATAAGCATTTGTGAGTTATCATCCGGAAACCATTTTACTCTTTCAGGTCACCATGACCTTGACCTTTGACCAAGTGACCTGAAAATCAATAGGGGACATCTGCGAGTCATGATCGTTTTACCTATGAAGTTTCATGATCCTAGGCATAAGCGTTCTTGAGTTATCATCCAGAAACCATTTTACTATTTCAGGTCACCGTGACCTTGACCTTTGACCTAGTGACCTGAAAATCAATAGGGGTCATCTTCGAGTCATGATTAATGTACCTATGAAGTTTCATGATCCTAGGCATAAGTGTTCATGAGTAATTATCTGGAAAACATTTTACTATTTTGGGTCACAGTGACCTTGACCTTTGACCTAGTGACCTGAAAATCAATAGGGGTGATCTACAAGTTAAGATCAATGTACCTATGAAGTTATATGATCCTAGGCCTAAGCGTTCTTGAGTTATCATCCGGAAACCATTTTACTATTTCGGGTTATCGTGACCTTGACCTTTGACCTTTGTTCTAGTGACCTGAAAATCAATATGGCCTATCTGCGAGTCATGAGCACTGTATCTATGAAGTTTTATGGTCCTAGGCATAAGCGCTCTTTTTTGGTACTTGAAGGAACATTTTAGTCACTCTGACCCTGTTGATTAGAAAGTCAATGTATTTTTTAATGTCAATGATATAGTCGATATGCTAGTTTCAACTATGTTTACTGATGTTTAAGTGGCGGATATGATATAAAAAAACTGGTGGTTTTACAACAAGCGGGCATATGTGACTTCAATCCAAACCACATGAAATAGATAGTTACATGCTTTGACGACGCAGTGAAATGACTGATGGCAAATTGAGCTCTTAAAATGTGACCCATTTGACTTCAGCGTATATTATTTCTGCAGACCTGAACAAGATATGCTGTGAGACAATTTAGTTTGTCATATATATGTACAAGATTGCTGAAATGATGAATACAGGGAAAAAAAATATTTAACTTGTAAAACCTAGTCATTTTATATATTCCAATTATGGAAATTAAAATAAACTTAACAAAGACTGTCCACTTACTTAATCCAATTCATACTGCACAGTGTGTTTCATCACTGTCAGCTAAACTGTATAAATTTACATTATTAATATAAAATTACACTTATTTGTATTCACAAATTTATACGCCCCTTTAAAGGGGCCTTTTCACAGATTTTGACATTTATTAACTTATTCATTAAATGCTTTATATCGATAAATGTAAACATTGGATCGTAAAAGCTCCAGTAAAAAATCAAGAATAAAATTTAAAAAAAGGAAAAGAACATTGCCCGGACCAGGTTTCGAACCAGTGACCCCTGGAGTCCTGCCAGAGTCCTGAAGTAAAAACGCTTTAGCCTACTGAGCTATTCCGCCGATTACACGTACTTAATATATTTAATACCTTATATAAGCAATCTTCGTAGTTTCACAAAATTTAACGACAAAAACAGAACTCTCCAAATTATTCAATCGTTTCGCGTTGCAACGCTTTATAATTTTGAGGTTTTAAAATCGTCAAAAGATGCATATAATGGCTATATTAGACCATGGTAAATGTTCAGTATTACTGTTTCCTCGCAAATATCATAACTAAAACGAAAATTTGCGAATCTGAAACAACTTTTTTCAATTTTGTCAATTTACCAAAGCGTGAAAAGATCCCTTTAAGACATATTTAGATCAGGATGTACATGATCATATATCACATTATACAAAATACCCAAATATTTTCGTGACATAAAGCACATCTTAAGAATGCTGTAAAGATGAATTGCTAAATAAAAAAACTCAGTTAACCGCCATTTGTAACACTGACAGCATAGGCTGGTCAAAGTCATGGCAAAAAAGAGTTAATAATAACATGAATTTTTTATGAACCATTGTGTTAGTTAATTATCAGCTCATGAACTCCAAATGAAACCAAAAAGGTTAATACCAGTATTTTTTTTATTAATGATTTTTTCATGAATCTGCAGTCCATTATAAGGCTAACAAGTTAAGTAATCACAGTTACACAGTTACATTTTACTACACACTTACTACACAAAGTAAAACAAGAGCACCGCTCATCTATTTTCTTTTTAAAGGTGAAGGGAATCTCATTTTCAATCACAAAGGAGGGAGGGGTGGAGTGAAAAGGGGTGTATAGTGTGGGGGTGTCAGTGATTTTTTTTGCCAGAAATTACAGCCGATATTCGGCTGCTTCCCAATTGCAAAAAATGACGTTTTTTCCCAAAAATTTGATTAAAATTTCCCAAAAAAAGACAAAATTTTCCCAATAAAGCCAATAAGATTACAATGTAATTTAGCAATAATTTCGAACGAGTGCCGATCGAGTTGCTGAGTCGTCGCCAAACAACAACTGACTTACTTATTTTTCGCGAATTTAGCCGAATACCATTTTACGTTGCTATCCACATCTCTCTCTATATTGCGGAGGATACCGACGATAGTCGATGTATCCCGATTGTAAACGCCTGTTTTTACACACGCCAAAGATGGCGGCAAGCAGACGAGAAATTTGCGATGCGCGGCGGAAATGATATATAACATTCAAATTAACAACGGATATCATATGGTTATTATGGAATAATTTAATGCGTGTGTCAATTAACGCAAAATATAACGTTTGAGATAAAAACAACAAATATTTATTACAAATCTTCACAGTGAATGTGCATCACGGAAATCAGTGTTGGGAAATTGGAGTTAGTCTACCGTTACTCACAAAGTTAATGCATTTAAGATGAGTATCGTTTGAAAATGGAATGAGACAAACATGATATGATTTATATGTTAGTGGATCTGTGTAAAATCAGATTCATATGCATATTCTGCTTTATTATGTTTGTCATGCTTTACAGTTTACTGAAAACGCATTGAAGTGCAAGATGTTGAAAGGTAAAGAAATGAAATAAATTATCTTAACTCCCTATAATACATCATTAACATAGCAAGACCACTAAAGCGTTTTTTTTTATAAATATGTGTTAATGATTTCACCATATGATATTTAATTTAAAAGAATACTGAATTAAATTCTTACTGGTAAAGAGGTTACGATTAAATGGTATATTTAAGAATCTATATAGATTATTTCAAGTTCAATATGAATGTGGAAGGATATTAACTTAACATTGTCTTCATTGTAAGAACACATTAAATTAGTACTTTATAATATAAAAATGCTGTCAAACATACTTTAATAATTTTAATTCTGTTCTTATAATCATATTTATAATGTTTCCCAATTTCATGGTTTATCGCGCAATTTTTCCCAATTTCATGGTTTATCGCGCTAATTTTCCCAATCCAAAAGGCACAGGCTGTAAAAAAAAAAGCAAAAAAAATCACTGGGTGTGGACATGGGGGGGGGGGGGGGGGGGGGGGGGAGGATTCTTGGGTGCGATGGTTGGACGGTATTTCAAACATGAAATAATAAAAAGAAAATGGGGGGGGTGAGGTGGGGGGGTGGGGGGTATAGTGTGAGGGTGTGGTGGTAATTTGTGAGATGATCTTAAAGAAAAAAAAAAAAAAAAAAAAAAAATTAGGGGGGGGATTTGGGTGGGGGGGAGGGGGGGGTGGGAGGGGATTCTTGGGTGCGATGGTTGGACGGTATTTCAAACATAAAATAATAAAAATAAATAGTTGCGTTTTTTAACCATTTAAAAAAATTGGGGGTGGGGGGTGGGGTGGGGGGGGGGGGTGGGGGTGGGGGGGAGGTGGGGGGGGTATATTGTGAGGGTGTGGTGGTCATTTGTGAGATGATCTTTAAAAATAAAAAAATAAAAATAAAAAATAGGGGGGGGGGGGCACGGGGGATGGTTAGGGTGGAGTCTATTGTGGTATGTCAGGTAAGAGTAGTTTTGTCAAAGTATCAATCAAATCTAATCATAAACAAGAGGGCCTGAAAGGCCCAAGGTATCCCCCGCAACATATGCTTTGTTTGAGGATGGGTGCAAATTGGACTGATGAACATAATAGCACTTCCAAGATATGGCTCCGGACACAAAAGTGCCGGACGGACAGCCGGACGGACGGACAACGCCAAAACAATATCCCTCCGCCTCTGGCGCGGGAATATATTCATACCAAGTTTCAAAGAAATCCGCCAAAGCGCTTCCAAGAAATGGCTCCGGACACAAAAATGCCTATAGTAAAAAGCATTTTTTCAAGATACAAAGGGCCATAAGTCTGTTTTTAACAAATGGTGTACAATGCCATTTGGCGTGCATCATCCTTTTATGCATATATATACTCATACCAAGTTTAAATGAAATCCGCCAAAGCACTTCCAAGATATGGACCCGGACACAAAAGTGCCTATAGTAAAAAGCATTTTTTCAAGATACAAAGGGCCATAAGTCTGTTTTTAACAGATGGTGTACAATGCCATTTGGCGTGCATCATCCTCTTATGCATATATATACTCATACCAAGTTTCAAATAAATCCGCCAAAGCACTTCCAAGATATGGCTCCGGACACAAAAGTGCCTATAGTAAAAAGCATGTTTTCAAGATACAAAGGGTCATAAGTCTGTTTTTAACAGATGGTGTACAATGCCATTTGGCGTGCATCATCCTCTTATGCATATATATACTGATACCAAGTTTCAATGAAATCCGCCAAAGAACTTCCAAGATATGGCTCCGGACACTAAAAAGCATTTTTTCAAGATACAAAGGGCCATAAGTCTGTTTTTAACAGATGGTGTACAATGCCATTTGGCGTGCATCATCCTCTTATGCATATATATACTCATACAAAGTTTAAATGAAATCCACCAAAGAACTTCCAAGATATGGCTCCGGACACAAAAGTGCCGGACGGACGGACGGAAGGACAGCCGGACAACGCCAAAACAATATCCCTCCGCCTCTGGCGGGGGATAATAAAGAAGTTATGGCAATTTTAGCAAAATTTAATAATTTGACCTTGAGAGTCAAATTCATTCAAAGGTCAAGGTAAAATTCAACTTGCCAGGTACAGTAACCTCATGATAGCATGAAAGTATTTGAAGTTTGAAAGCAATGGCCTTGATACTTAAGAAGTAAAGTGGATCGAAACACAAAATTTAACCATATATTCAAAGTTACTAAGTCAAAAAAGGGCCATAATTCCGTAAAAATGACATCCAGAGTTATGCAACTTGTCCTTTTACTGTACCCTTATGATAGTTTGCGAGTGTTCCAAGTATGAAAGCAATATCTATGATACTTTAGGGGTAAAGTGGACCAAAACACAAAACTTAACCAAATTTTCAATTTTCTAAGTATAAAGGGCCCATAATTCCGTCCAAATGCCAATCAGAGTTACATAACTTTGCCTGCACAGTCCCCTTATGATAGTTAATAAGTGTTGCAAGTATGAAAGCAATAGCTTTGATACTGTAGGAATAAAGTGGACCTAAAGACAAAACTTAACCAAATTTTCAATTTTCTAAGTATAAAACGGGCACATAATTCTGTCAAAATGCCAGTCAGAGTTACATTACTTTGCCTGCACAGTCCCCTTATGATAGTTAGTAAGTGTTGCAAGTATGAAAGCAATAGCTTTGATACTTAAGGAATAAAATGGACCTAAACACAAAACTTAACCAAAATTTTCAATTTTCTAAGTATAAAAAGGGCACATAATTCTGTCAAAATGCACGCCAGAGTTATCTTACTTTCCCTGCCCAGTCCCATCATGAAAGTAAGTAAGTGTACCAAGTTTAAATGCAATAGCATTGATACTTTCTGAAAAAAGTGGACCTAAACGCAAAACTTAACCAAAATTTTCAATTTTCTAAGTATAAAAAGGGCACATAATTCAGTCAAAATGCACGCCAGAGTTATCTAACTTTACCTGCCCAGTCCCCTCATGATAGTAAGTAAGTGTACCAAGTTTGAATGCAATAGCATTGATACTTTCTGAGAAAAGTGGACCTAAACGCAAAACTTAACCGGACGCCGACGCCGACGCCAAGGTGATGACAATAGCTCATAATTTTTTTTCAAAAAATAGATGAGCTAAAAATGAGTTTAAATAGGTGATTTAGATCTAGTTTAGTGTGAAACATCAAATAAATTTACTTTACTTTGGGGATTTTAGGGGGGGGGGGGCATACTCAGCGCCCGCCTCTACCCCCCTGGTGGATAACACCTGATCACCAAACATGAATACGGGTACAAGTTTTTTTCTGAAATAACGCAGGTATCGTTGTCATATGGGTCACTGTAGTTATTTTTCATGCACTTCAAATCACAATTTTATGCTTTATCAAAACAAAGCTTGGACATACCTTATATAATAAACATAGAATCAAAGTATATGGCCTTGTTTCAAAATGTGGGAATAGTCAAATGGTATACTGTCAACTTGCCATTTAAAAACTCTAATGACAAGGCCTAAATTAAAATTAAGTTTGTTTGCCCTTTAACGACTGACCCACTTTTTACCCCCCGACCCAAAAAAATTTATTGCGATTTCTGAAAACGTATTTTTTTATTTTCGTTTTTTCTTCGACGATCATAAAAGAACCGACTGCAATATTTATTTGTGCGCGTATTTATATCCCTGTCTATTATTATCCCCCCTGACTGATCTAGGTCGCTCCGATGTTTGGAATTTCATACACCCCAGAAGGTTACAATATACTAAAATATTTTGGAGTGCAATGCTATACTCTTAAAAAACCTGAACATCATTTATAAGAAGACACAATTCTCTGTGTGGGCACTTGCCATGGCTTTATTTTATAATGTTTCTTTGTGCATGTGGTAGGGAAAACATTGATGTTTAACAGAAATTCACTCTTTTGCTTGAAGGTTGGAGACTACATGAGACTTATACAGATGGCGGGAAACCCTTCTCAACTGGTACGAAGCCGGTTAAATAGATGGCCATAAAACAGTGACCCCTGATTCGCGTCGAGTTCTTTCTTGCATAACGTATGACACCCCTTTTTTATTGTTAAAATCATTGCAGCTTGAAATGCTCTTTAAGAAAAGGTATGGTTATGGGGATGTCTATGCGCAAAAGTTTGACTTTATTTTTTGTTAAAGTTATTGCTTTCACATTGAATTTGTGTAGGAAATCTTTTAGTATATTGTGACCAAAATAGACAGTAATGCAAGCGTCTATAACCAGCATCGCGATCGGCGGTGTTCCATGAAAATGGCCGAACGACATCATACTTAACTATTGGTTCGCGAAAGTAGTCGGACATATACGAGTTTACGTTCGTTGTACACATGTCGTTAACGTGATCCAAGATGGCGGACAATTAATAGAATAACGATGCTCTGCGAGGACAGATGACTATCGAATTTACGACGGACATCATATAATTAGTATTGGTTAATGAAAAGAGCGTGTCATTCTACGATGGAGCATACGTTTTAGATACAAATAAAACTCTTTTTTTTTTGGAAATGTACAGTACAGCCAACGCGGCACAAACATAATCTGCGGCTACGCCATGGCCAGATTATTAGTACGCGGCGGCTGAATTGTGTGTTCACGCAGCGTATTGCCTTGGCACTCGGCATCAATCCGCGCAACGACGCCGAGTCTGTATTTACTTTGCGTACTTTTGCGGAGTAAATCCGCCGCATACGTACGCGGCGGATCAAGTGAAAAGTTATCCACCTACATGTACATACATGTATGTGTAGCGTTAAAACCAAGATTTACGCTGGTTTCATAATTATTATTTTCACGTTTTCATAAGCGATATGACACGTAATGCGCTTTAACAAATTATGGTTGAATTAATTATGCCCAACTTTCAATGTTTCATTCGATTATCAAAATATCTTTATTAAATTTGAAATCCGAAACACACTTCCGAATTTTAATGCTAACGCGACCTTTGGCAAATTCTAGCGTCAAATAAATAGTGCTAAAATATCCTTTGTTTCATAAACAGCGCGCGAAAATTATGCAGACATGTAGAACGTTGTTTGGCAAGTGTGGGTGTATTTTGTGTTGTATAAGTACATGAACATCATGTCAGGCGTAAATCGCGTGTTCAGTGGGAAAAAAACCGCCCCGATTAGACGTTATTTCATCATTTCTTTAAATAGTAACAAATGCCAAAATGTATTTGATACTTAAGGAAATATGGAGAATGTTTGTGTATCGTAAATATTTACCAGCATTTGCTTTAAAACTGGAATATACATGATTATCGGGTAATTAGTAGCGATATTAACTGTATAATATGAACAAAATAAAACGTGTTCATATAAGCATATTCAAACACTAGTTATAATAAGCTGATAATTAACAAAACAACAAATACGTCTTCACCGTCTTGATTATTGATGTGCCTTCAAACTGCTTATTTTCTCAACTTAAATATAATAGCAAAATCAGCATGCAATGAATTTATAAATCCACCATATGCTGGAGCCTTGACCACTTGTATGTGCAAAAACATAAATACGTGACCTTGTTTATGTGTGAAATACATACACTACGGGCGGAAAACAAACTTAATTGCCAGACACATTAACTATGCTTACATGTATATGCTAATACAATCCGCGCACAATAAATTTATTATGATTTTTATTATTATTATAATTGTTCTTTCAAAATTTGTTAACTACATGTAACTTATAATTTTAAAAAGATTTTTTATTTCATGATGCGCATCGACTCGGCATCATGTCGCGGATCGCGGCATGCTTCGGCGGACAGATGCCTAGCTTCGCGGCGAAATGCGACTTGCCGCCGCATACTGACGCGGCTTCAACGACTGACACGGCATCGACTCGTTTCGCCTTGCCGCCGCGGATTGCGAAATACGTTTGTACCGCGTTGGCTGTACTGTACGTATGAACTGAATGTCACAGAACAAGTGTTTGAAAATTGGAATGCAGTCTACTCGCAAAGAAAATTACATCTAACAGTTACAGGATTATCGTTCGAAAATGCAAAATAAAAGACAAACATGATTAGATTTATATGCAAGTGGATCTGTGTTTAATCAGATTCATGTGCATATTCTGCTTTATTATGTTTGCCACACTTAACAGTTTACTGTAATGGCATGTAAGTGAAATGGATATGTAAAGGTAAACTTAATATATTAATGTCTCTTAGCTAAATACATCGTCAACACTCAAGCATATGTTTAAAGCGTTTACATATCCACAAACTGAAACTAACACCCTTAATTTATTTCCCCAAATCAAGTTTTCATGCTTATGTTAGTTGCAATGATACAACTTCCAGCTATTGACCCTCTGAGCTGTACGTATGTACTCATAAAAGCTCAGAGCATTCAAGAAGAAATAATGCTTTATAATAATGTTCAGTTTGCCCTTTTATGAATTTACTTTGCCATGCCGAGACTATGCACTTACCGGTCAAACACTTTAAATTGAGGCCTGTAAAAATTTCAACTGGCCTGTGAATTGTTTCTCCTGGTAGGCAAGTCTGGCCTGTTAAATGTGACGGTCTTTCTGCATGTCTGAATTTTTCCATTTAAGGCTTTGGGTTGTCTTTCTACACTCCTTCAATGCTTGTTGCATGCTAATTAAGGTTCATGGGGGGGATAAAATTCATTAAAAATTCGCTTTGGTTTTTCTTCATTCAATGTGGTACAATATGGTCAAACTATATATCATTTTAAAGCTAAAGACGGATTGAATAACATAAACACATTTTTGACATTCAATATTTGTGTGCTTTATTCATATTTTGGTTTAAAACCAATACATTTTTACACTAATTTACAAAATCTCAATCTAAAGTTAGGAAGGATATGCACTACCTTAAGTTGAATAAATACAAAGCTATATACATATACAAGGTCAAGTTAGCAACATTTCACAGAAAATTATTGTCATAAAACAACAAATGAGTTTTTATTCAACTGCCTATTTTGGATAAATTTCCTAAACAAAGTTCTAAAAATAACTAAAACGTAACTACTTTTTAAAAATCCAGGTATGGTGGATAGTAAGAGTCACAATTCTTCTTCAAAGGCTTAACAATTTTGTTATTTACCTCTCAACCAAATTGCAAATTTAAACCATCTAAAATTGAAATAGATTGCAGACGACATATAAAATTGTAAAGAATTATAAAGAAATTGGCAAACCGATTGATTTTATATTTCGATTACTTCTACCCATTTTGAAAGCGTGGCCATCGCTGTGCTCCGTAGAAAAACGTGCAAAACAAATCGGTCGAAACCACGTGCAGTAGTGAGAAAACCGGGTATGTGTATACACATACCTGAGAAAACACAAACATATTTTGACAGTTGGTTCGCAACTAGTAAAACAACTATTAACATTATTCAGCAAGAGATCGCACTCAATAACAGAAATGACCACGTAGAGATATCATCACTTACCCTATTTCAAATATTTTCCAGCTGAAAATTGTCCCCCACACGTCTTTTTTAGTTTATTTGTATTGTTTTTTCTGGAGCCGAAGTGCATCTCACAGAATATCCATCTAACTTCCGTTGTTTTCACTTTCGTTATTAAAAACTTTGTTTAAAAGAATTATTTCTCCATTTAGATTGTTAAAGCGATGTGTTATTATATATTATCAATAGAATAGTATACCGTGATGAATTTAACGGAGTTACGTATCGATCTTTCTGTCAGTCTGTAAGCGTACTATTTTATGCGCAATAAATTAAATATAAGTATGGTGATTCGACAACAATTGTAAACATTGGTGAAATGCTTCTTACATAGTTATTCTTTTGAGTGTTTATGAGGTCTGATCGTGCAGTTTGCAAACATCAACGGAAAGATTACAATCCAATGCATTTGTCATCGTCAACCGTTTGGAATGTCAATTAGGCGATGAGTTAGTTTTTAGCATGTTTCTTTCTATGTTATGAATTTACAAATGGCTGCCCCCATGGTGATGAAATGACATGTGTTCGAGTTTTGATATTTCTAGATATGTAAACTTTTTTTACTATTTAAGCGTAACTTGCCCTCGTCAATGTCGATATTATTCACTAGTTATATAATTTTCCGCCGAAATACGTGGAATAAACATGATTCAGATTTTTGAAAATAATGTATATTTTAGTGTTAAAATCGCTTTGTATTTTGATTGATTTTGTGGATGGTATGATACGTTGATGTACAAAATTGGTAGCAGTTTGAAGGAAAAACATCCTTTAAAGCATATATGTATATATTTTCAATGTGGCACTCTTCCTTTAGTCAAATTTGAGTTCAATGCTTGGGGTCCCACATTTTTCAAAATGAAGCCTCTACATGAACCTTAAGCCAAATTTAAGGGAAAGGTTTAATTTAAAAATAAAAGCTGTCTGGCTGTTAAATAATTCCAAATGCATTTGAGCAATTAACATCATATAATGAACAAATATTTGATGTAATAACACACAAGCATGCATTTGACATAAATATATGTTAAGCTACATAGGGCTTCGTACACTGCAACAGTGCTTTAATAACAGTGTTTCAAATATTCATAGACTATTAGGCCAACATTTTTTTATAAATTGGTTTACGGGATTTTTTTTAGAAAAATAGGGTCGGGGGGTCGATATAAAAATAAAAGAACAAAAACCACAGAGTCGACAAAAAAAAATAAAAATAAAAGTATAAACTTGTCGATTTTTTTGGATTTTTATAAACCAACTTTTTATGTTACTTTTGTAATATATATCTTATTTGTAATATATATCTTATTTATGATAACAGTTAGTCATTAGAAGCAATAGAAATAGCATTATTTCAGGGAATAATCTAGAATTTACTATCTATGGGTCCCTGAACTCACAGATTTTAGACCAATGAGTCCCATACCAAAATTAATGAGTCCACCTTAAAAAAGAACGGGTCCCAAATTTTGAAAGATACCAAGTAGTGAAGAAAGTGAGTTTAAATGACACTAGCACAATAACTATATTTTGCAATAAACTTTTTATAATCTCAAAAACAGTGAATTTTGAAACCAAAAAACAAATTCAGGGTTATCACTTTCTTGTTTGCCTTCACATAGGCTATAACAGTGTCTGTAACATGTTACAACATTTCAACTTGATTCAAGTCAATGATAATATTATTGTTAACATCCGAATTGCGAGCCTGATAATATTATTGTTAACATCCGAATTGGGAGCTTGATTATATTATTGTTAACGTCCGAATTGCTAGCCGTTGACCTACCGTTATTAAAGTTTAGAGTTGTTTGTTTTGGATCTAGCTTCAATACCTCATTTCGGAGGCATTATGTCTGTATTATTTATGACTACGTTACAAAAAGTTAAAGCAGGGATTCATCCGGTGACTCTAGAAAATATCATAACACACGCTATTTAAATATACAGCAGCGGCTCGACTAGAGCCAATCAGAAGACTTGTTGCAGTCTTCGGTTAAATTCAGCGATCATCACTACACTTTTGACTAGCCAAGATGATTCGTACTTATCGTGATTCGCATATGCGTTAACGGATTCGTTTCAGCAATGTGTCCGAGTGGACGCACATATTTCAAAACTATGCGTCTATTTCGATATTTGTGCGTCATAGACGCGGGACGCGCTTGTAGATTATTCCCTGGTTATTTATATAAATACTTTTTTTTACATTTCTTTTAAATCTTAATTTTTGTTGAATGTTCTCATTGTTTGCTATTGTCAGAATAAAAAATTGACAGGTGTAAAGAAATGTTTTTCAAAAAAGACAAAACCATAGACGTACTGTATTCATTGTATTATTAATACCAGAGCAAAATGTACGAAAACAGACGAACCCGAAATCCTTTAAGACACCGAACGTGATAGATTTGTCAATCTGTGTCCGATTTTCTACAAATGCGTTTTTGACGAGAACTATCTCATCTCCGTCGACAAACATCTCAGCCACAACATCCGCCACCGACATGGATTATGTAATATTCATAATGTGTGACTTAACCTTATCATTTTCAATAATTTCTATCTTCAAATAATTCCGTTGAAGCTGGTCATTGTTATTGTCGTCAACGAACACTTTAGAGCATGCCATTTTGCATGCCTAAACGAAGCTTTTACGTAAACACGAATACGATTGGTTTATTCTATTTTAAACAGTCAATAAAATGTACCGATAGTAACATTATATAAAATCGGATGCAATAAAACGCTTGCGAATATAAATTTTGATTGCTGTCTCCGAAAGTTTTATTTTTTCACGCGGGACTAAAACACTGTCAGCGGACGTTATGAAAATAAAATTGGAGAAAGATACTTTTATTTTTATTACATTTTGACATAAAATTCGGTCGGCGCTCCCGTAAACCAATTTATAAAAAAGTGTTGGCCTTAGTGTATTAAAAATATAATTTCTCAAATAAAATCAAATAATTTTCATATCTACCTACCCACCTGTAAACTTTAGGGCAAGGGTTCTGAAATATTTTATGAGTCTACTTGTCCACGGACAAGTTGGACCCACAAATTCACTTGTCCGTACCAAAGAAGTACTTGTCCGTACTTTTAAGAAAAATAAAGGAAAACATCATTACTAATTAAGCAAATAATACAAACATACACTTTTGTTAAATTCTATTTTTGATTATATACATAGTTAACTAGAAAATACAAGCAAGATGTGCAAACAATAAGAACACGTTGAAGTCACACATGATACCATCTCGGATATTTAATAATCTCAACATGACTAGAAAATTCACTTGAAATAAAATAATCTCCGCTAAATATAAGTATATAATTATCCGTTTATAAAGGAACCCCCTTACAAAGTTTACATTTACACACACCGGCAGCATTTTCAATCCAAAGAAATTCAATTAGCCAAGACTCAACAAATTCTCGTTTCCGCTTGGCGTCGTATGCTTTATGATATTCAAACTTGGCTTTCTCTTCTTTTCCGTAGCCGAACTGATTTTATCATTGGTCTGATTAGCGTCATGGCTTGACTTTAAGTGGTTTTATTTTTAAAAATCGAATGCAGGTCGGTAAAACATGTTTGCGGCCATTTGCAATTTACGAAAAATGTTATCTAATGTGTGATTGGCTGTTGCTTTAGACGTGCGCTGGTTTCTCTACTATAAATTTTACCTTATGCGTGATTGGCTTTTGCTATATACGCGTGGACTTGTTTACTACATTATATAATTATTATCGGAAGATAACCTACCTCCAGTTAAAAAAGTGTGCTAGTCCGCAGATTAATCATAAGCTATTTATATAAACTTTTGTTTTTTATTTTCAGAAAATATTGAAGTTTCGTTCTTGATACAAATTTCACCACGGAAATTTTACTTGTCCCCGGACAAGCCAGCTTTCAAAAACTGCTTGCCCGGAAGGGGAAATTGACGACTCGGACAACTCGGACAGCATATTTCAGAACCCCTGTAGGGTCGGTAAAGGGCAAACCAACAATATTTTAATTGTGGCCCAAGGGTTGGTATTATATTTTTGTCTGCAAAATATATCAATAATGAAAACAATAGTCTCCATCATTACCGTAAAAATGCAGTCATAAGTCGAGATTTTTTTCGTAAAAAATTTGATTAAATTTACAGTCTCGACTTATGAAGTCATCCATGAAAAATAATGATGACATTCTACTAAGATCGATCCCCGCGGAAATGGTTAAAGTTGTTGTTGTTGTTGTATACAAAACTTGTTGAAATACGACACACAAAATTTCCTCTTTAAACTGATACTTAGCAATTAATATAACCACAGTTTTCCGCAACATTTCCGTTGTTTTATTTTCATAATTTAATCCAAAGTTTTCATGTAAGCAGGTGTTTTTTTTACAACTGAACGTGTGAACAAAAGATCGAGTCATTTTTAAAGTAGAGCAAGAATTGGCAACCTGTGTGAATTGACAGTTTGACGTCATCAAAGGAAAACCGCTTCCTGTCAAGAAGCCATAAAGCATCACCTCGCCAATAAAATAAAATTTCTTTAATTTGTGAAGCGACATGTTTAACCAATCGCGAGTTTGTTATTCACTGGTAATCTTCCAATTATGTTTGAGCACGTGCATAGCTCCGCCTTTGAAACTGTTATGTAGAACAAGGGTGGAGTTAGCGGTCTATTGGTTATGTCAATCATTGTCATAAAAACATGTTTACCGAGGAACTAATCAATTGTTTTGATAGTCAGATTAAAAGTACAAAGATTTGATTACAGTGATCACAGTGTGCCATCGGATTATAAGTTTGTGGATTATTACTACATGGACAATTTAGTGCAAACTTTATAATAATAATTTAATAAATTTGACTCACACATTTGATTTGTGAAAATGCTTCGAAAACGCCAACGCCATGCGTAGGACAATACGTTTAAAATACATGTGATAGAATTTGCAGAGCAATCAATTAATAATAGTGCTGCTGAACGCGAGTTTGGTGTTTCATATGTCGTTGATATATAAATTACGATTTACATGCATATAAGTTCTGGTTTCCTATGCTGTCTTTGTTTTTATGTGGTTCATTATGATTTGCTTGTCTATATTTTCATATATTATTTTCGATTCCCTAAATATATATCGTATTGATTGTATTAAACAAAGTACATAATACACGTGTCCGCTATGTCTACGTCGCACAGTGCTACATATAGTGTATATTGACGTCATGGTCTATGAATAGAATAAAAACTTCCTGTACATTTAAAATTGCGTCTGTTTATGAAATTCTTGCACGGACAATTTCTGACTCGACTTATGACTTGGACATATTCAAAATCTCCGATTTTCGTATCATTTTTTACCCCCTGACTTATGAGCGGGTAGACTTATGACTGCATTTTTACGGTAATGTATAGACTATCATTTGTACATGTATAACTATGAAATTATGTCTGTTTTCAGGAAATTTATCAAAAACAATACATTTCCCCATAAATAGAAAGGCATTTGTTTACCAGTAACATAATCATTAAACAAGGGCTGTTTGTAAAACATGCATGCCCCCCATATGGGCTGTCTGTTGTAGTGGCAGCCATTGTGTGAATAAGATTTTTGTCACTGTGACCTTGACCTTTGACCTAGTGACCTGAAAATCAATAGGGGTCATCTGCGGGTCACGATCAATGTACCTATGAAGTGTCATGATCCGAGGCAAAAGCGTTCTTAAGTTATCATCCGAAAATCATTTTACTATTTCGGGTCACCGTGACCTTGACCTTTGACTTTGTGACCTCAAAATCAATAGGGGTCATCTGCAAGTCATGATCAATCTACCTATGAAGTTTCATGATCCTAGGCGTATGCGTTCTTGAGTTATCATCCGAAAACCATTTTACTATTTCGGGACACCATGACCTTGACCTTTGACCTAGTGACCTCAAAATCAATAGGGGTCATCTGCAAGTCATGATCAATCTATCCATGAAGTTTCATGATCCTAGGCGTATGCATTCTTGAGTTATCATCCGGAAACCATTTTACTATTTCGGGTCACCGTGACCTTGACCTTTGACCTAGTGACCTCAAAATCAATAGGGGTCATCTGCAAGTCATGATCAATCTACCCATGACGTTTCATGATCCTAGGCATTATGCGTTCTTGAGTTATCATTCAAAAACCATTTTACTATTTCAGGTCACCGTGACCTTGACCTTTGACATAGTGACCTCAAAATCAATAGGGGTCATCTGCGAGTCATGATCAATGTACCTTTGAAGTTTCATGATCCTAGGCCCAAGCGTTCTTGAGTTATCGTCTGACAACCACCTGGTGGACGGACCGACAGACCGACAGGGCTCCCTCTGGCTCAAAATTTTCTGTAGCCAAATTCACATTTTTATGTCTTAATTCTTATTATTTTGGATATTTTATGGGTAATAATGCAGAAAAACTTGTAGCCAAATGGAATGTTTTGTAGCCAAATTTCCTTATTTGTAGCCATTGGCTAATTTGGCGAATGGCAGAGTAAGCCCTGACCGACAGACGGACCGACAGACCGACATAAGCAAAGCAATATACCCCCTCTTCTTCGAAGGGGGGCATAAAATGTGTCAAAATCAGACATGAGAAATTCAGTCCCCCTTGTACAATATTGAAGAGTTCAAATGTGAACAAGAGCACCGTCTAGCGAGAGCAGACAGTTCATCTATTTTTATTTTTAAAGGTGAAGGGACCTATCTCAATACTTCAATCAAAAGGGGGAGGGGTTAGGGTGGAGAGGGATGTATAGATTGGGGGTATGGTCATTTCTTTCAAAAAAAAAAAAAATTTGGGGGGGATTCTTGGGTGAGATGGCTGGACAGTCATTCAAAAATAAAATAATAAAAATAAGTATTTGTGTTGTTGTTTTTTTAACAATGTTTTAAAAAAAGATTTTCTTTTTTGTGGGAGTGGGGGGGGGTTCAGAGGTTGTACCTGGGGTTGTTTTGGGGGGGTGTTCATTGTGGTATGTCAGGTAAGTGTTGTTTTGTCAAAGTATGAATCAAATCTGATCATAAATAAAGAAGCAGGGGTTTTTTTGCCTATTTTGGGAAAAGGAGTCTGACCAAATTGGGAATTTTTTATCGACAAAATTGGTCATTTGGGGAATTTTTGTTTCAATGAAACGGCTCATTTGGAAAAAAATTGTGAATTTATTATGCTTAAATAATTCAGTGGTTTAACAAATAAATTTGTTTTTATTTCTTATTTTGTCTTCTTTATATAAACAGATGCAATATTGGGCATGTTCAACGTTTATTCAAGTAATGCAGTTTTGTTTTTCAGTTACAGTTACACTCTGAGATAAGAACTGAACAGTCAAAACCTTATAGCAGATATTTTTACCAAATCAAACACTGGTTAGTCACACAAGTTATAAGACACTTCATTCTTAATTCTTGTTTTTTTTGGGGGAAATTGGGATTTTTTATAATTTCGGTTTGGGATCGGGTCCGTTTGCTTTAGGAGTGCCTCCGTTTTCCGGAGGCACAGACAGTGATGAAAAACCCCTGAGAAGTTATGGCAATTTTAGAAAAATTTAAGAATTTGATATAAAGAGTCAATGTCATTCAATCGTCAAGGTCAAATTCAACTTTCCATGGAACAGTACCCTCATGATAGTTAGAAATTATTTAAAGTTTGAAAGCAATAGTCTTAATACTTCAGAAGAACAAGAGCACCGCCTTGCGGGTGCAGACCGCTCATCTATTTTCTTTTTATAGGTGAAGGGACTCTCATTTTCAAACACAAAGGAGGGAGGGGTGGAGTGAAGAGGGGTGCATTGTGTGGGGGTGTGGACATTTATTACATTATCTTCTAAAAATGCCAAAAAAAGGAAAAAAAAATCGGGAAGGGGGGGTGGGGGGGGTGAGGGGTAGGGATTCTTGGGTGCGATGGTTGGACGGTATTTCAAACATAAAATAATAAAAATAAATATTTGTGTTTTTTAACCGTTTACAAAAAAATTGGGGGGGGGGGGGGGGTGAGGTGGGGGGTAGTATAGTGTGAGGGTGTGGTGGTTATTTGTAAGATGATCTTAAAAAAAAAAAAAAAAAAAAAAAAAAAAAAAAAAATTGGGGGGGGGGGGGGGGATTCGGGTGGGGGGAGGGGGGTTGGGGGGGATTCTTGGGTGCGATCGTTGGACGGTATTTCAAACATAAAAAAATCAAAATAAATAGTTTTGTTTTTTAACCGTTTAAAAAAAAAAAAAATTGGGGAGGGGGTGGGATGGGGGGGGTTATAGTGTGAGGGTGTGGTGGTTGTGAGATAATATATAAAAAAAAAAAAAATATAGGGGGGGGGATTCGGGGGGGGGGGGGGGGGTGAAGTGGGGGGGGGGGAAGTGGGGGGGGGCACAGGCGATGGTTTGGGTGGAGTTTATTGTGGTATGTCAGGTAAGAGTAGTTTTGTCAAAGTATCAATCAAATCTATTCATAAATAAAGAAGTTATGGCAAATTTAGCAAAATTTAATAATTTGACCTTGAGAGTCAAGGTCATTCAAAGGTCAAGGTAAAATTCAGCTTGCCAGGTACAGTAACCTCATGATAGCATGAAAGTATTTGAAGTTTGAAAGCAATAGCCTTGATACTTAAGAAGTAAAGTGGATCGAAACACAAAATTTAACCATATATTCAAAGTTACTAAGTAAAAAAGGGCCATAATTCCGTAAAAATGACATCCAGAGTTATGCAACTTGTCCTTTTACTGTACCCTTATGATAGTTTGCGAGTGTTCCAAGTATGAAAGCAATATCTATGATACTTTAGGGGTAAAGTGGACCAAAACACAAAACTTAACCAAACTTTCAATTTTCTAAGTATAAAGGGCCCATAATTCCGTCCAAATGCCAGTCAGAGTTACATAACTTTGCCTGCACAGTCCCCTTACGATAGTTAATAAGTGTTGCAAGTATGAAAGCAATAGCTTTGATACTGTAGGAATAAAGTGGACCTAAACACAAAACATAACCAAATTTTCAATTTTCTAAGTATAAAAAGGGCACATAATTCTGTCAAAATGCCATTCAGAGTTACATAACTTTGCCTGCACAGTCCCCTTATGATAGTTAGTCAGTGTTGCAAGTATGAAAGCAATAGCTTTGATACTTAAGGAATAAAATGGACCTAAACACAAAACTTAACCAAAATTTTCAATTTTCTAAGTATAAAAAGGGCACATAATTCTGTCAAAATGCACGCCAGAGTTATCTAACTTTGCCTGCCCAGTCCCCTCATGATAGTTAGTAAGTGTACCAAGTTTGAATGCAATAGCATTGATACTTTCTGAAAAAAGTGGACCTAAACGCAAAACTTAACCAAAATTTTCAATTTTTTAAATATAAAAAGGGCACATAATTCTGTCAAAATGCAAGCCAGAGTTATCTAACTTTGCCTGCCCAGTCCCCTCATGATAGTTAGTAAGTGTACCAAGTTTGAATGCAATAGCATTGATACTTTCTGAGAAAAGTGGACCTAAACGTAAAACTTAACCGGACGCCGACGCCGACGCCAAGGTGATGACAATAGCTCATTTTTTTTTCAAAAAATAGATGAGCTAAAAATGGAACTTAACACAAAATTTAAGAAAATATTCAAAGTTACTAAGTAAAAAAAGGGCCATAATTCCATCAAAATACCTACCAGAGTTATGCACTTATCCCATACAGTGCCCTTATGATATTTAGCAAGTGTTGCAAGTATGAAAGCAATAGCTTTGAAAATGTTCAATTTTTTAAGTATGAAAGGGACCATTATTCTGTAACAATGCCAGTCATAGCTACATTACATTGCCTGCACAGTCCCCTTATGATAGTTAGTAAGTGTTGCAAGTATGAAAGCAATAGCTTTGATACTTAAGGAATAAAGTGAACCTAAACACAAAACTTAACCAAATTCTCAATTTTCTAAGTATAAAAATGACACATTATTCTTTCAAAATGCCAGCCAGCGAGTTATCTAACTTTGCCTGCCCAGTCCCCTCATGATAGTTAGTAAGTGTGCCATGTTTGAATGCAATAGCTTTGATCCTTTATAAGAAAAATGGAACTTAACACAAAACTTAACCTAATCACAAAACTTGACCAGAGGCCGACGCTCAGGTGATGACAAAAGCTCATTTTTTTAAATATGAGCTAAAAAGGGCATAATGATAATGAAGAAATATTATACAGAAGAAGTTAAGGAACTGCATTCCTACACGGATCTGCTTTCCAAAACACAGGACATAAAATATAAATGGATTTTCAACAACATGGGAATCCATTTTCCAAGCCACATACTGCATGAGTTCAATGAGAAGATATCCATAAGTCAGTAGTAGTGTTTTTCCCAGGAGGGAAAAGGGGCATGGCGCATTACTTTAAAAAGGGCATTTTAACGCGCAGTTTAGGCTAAAACGGCAAACATGTGACTAAGTTGTTCAGAGAGAAACATATACACATAAACATATAAACAAGCACATTTAATGGTAATTGGTGTATTTATCTTTCTTTAATTAATATAAATACATTTACCTTGCTATGTCTCCATTAAAGTAGCATGCTGTTGCAGTAAAACTGTACAGAATGACAAAGATAATAAAGCAATATATGCATATGAATCTGATTATACACAGATCCACTAACACATAAATGAAACCATGTTTGTATTATCCCATTTTCTAACGATAATCTTGTCAGAAGTTTTTCCAGCAAAAATTGAGTAAACTGAATGCTAACAATTTGCAAACACTCGTTTCTGTGACATACATCAAATGAACAGATTACTGATAAATATGTTGTTTTTGTGTTTAACGATTAATGCATCGTTCTTTAGCACGTGCATTTCATTTATCCCTTCTAAATGTGTGATATCCATTGGTAAATTGCCATTTTTGCCAAGAGTCACAATTTATTAGCTGTATCGTCCGCCATCTTATTAAAATGAAAACCGACAGGTGCGCATAGCAAACTAAACTCGTATAATATGTCCGCCTATTAATAAGATAAGAAAACGTTACAGTAATTCTGTCAACAATTAATTATCTAAATTTAAGATAAATGTTTTGATGATATTGTATTATGCATGAAAAGAACATTTTTCTCGAGGAAAATCTTGGTTTCAATAGAAGTCTCCGAAGTAATTGTCCATGATTTTATTGTGGACTAGTATACATTACCATGCCACTGAATTTTCGATAAATATTGACACTGGGTTATTCACGCATGACCAATTCATAACCGAGTGAATCTTCGCGGCCTTGGGGCCGTACTCTGACACTAGTCTGCAAGGTAGTTTGGACAAAGGGCTACTATGCCTATTAATATGTTATCAATAAGGGCGCGAAAAACAGCGGGTACTTATGTCATGAAAGGGCAAGGCGGCTGCCTTTGAAAAGGGCAGCGTGGCAATAATTGACTTTGCATGGCGAAACAAAACAACGGCATGGCGATTCGCCATTCTTAAACGGCCTGAGAAACACTGAGTAGTAAACCCATAATTGTGATTGCCTCAGTTTAGGCGGTTCATGTGCATACATACACAATTATTATTATTTACCCACAATTTCAAACCTTAAATTCACAAATGTGGTAATGGATGAAAAGGAATTTTGAAAAGGTCATCAATGGTTTAATGGTTGTATCAGTTATACTCATAGTTTGGCATTTGCCAAGATTTTATTACTTAGATGTATAAAAATACCTGTACATTACTAAAATCAGTTATTATCAAGTTTTTTAAATTGTTATTAATTGTGAGATTGTTGTAGACATGTAATTATTGAGTTTATTTTGTTCTCTCCTTTTTTTGCATTATGCTGTCTGTGTGTGTCTTGTATTTGTATTGAGCATATTGAAACCATAAATGATATTATTTTGCATTTGAATTTTGTGTGATAGTTTAAGTGACTATATAACTCACAGGCTGGTCTGGTGTTATGCTGTTTTGCACATATAATTGTTTTCTTTGTTCCTAAGTGGGAGAGGGTTCAATAAGTTGGGACAAAAGACAACAAATTATGAAAATACATTTAATAGTGGACCCTAATAAACATAGCCCTGATACTCTCAGTAAGACTACCCAAAGGAGGAACCAGGTCTTCCTTACACTATGCTTCTAATACACTTGTCAACTGATTAAACAAAAATCTGCACAGCAACAGTTAGTAGAACAAAACTGGAAGAGTGAACGTTTGATAATTAAAATTCACTCAAATAGGTTGTTTGTTCTGTTGTGAATAAGTGTAAGCCAGAAAGGTTTTGCATAAGAATTGAACCGTAATTATAGCCTAGTATGTAACATGATTTGTGAATTTAAATACTACTGTGAAACCATTATTAATCGTCAAGCATTAATTTTCATAAATTTCGTCAGTCGACCGATCAGCAAATTTAAGATCCTAACGAACAATCATGCTCTATGTTTGAACAAAAACAAACACTAAGTTGAACAATATTTTAAAACTTTACCGTAGACATGAGGCATTAAAATCCAACATAATCCATGCACATATTCACTGCTGTTTCGTAATCAAGATTAATCCGGTTTTGACACAAAGGGATGTAGATTACACAAGGTACTTAACTGACACGTGACACTTCTTTAAAACGCGTGTGCAGTACAGCTGCATCGAATGCGTTGACTTCGTTTATGAAGAATGGTAATGAATTAGCGCTAATTGTTTATAACTTTATTACCCATTAGGTGCATTGTGTTTTTCAGGGGTGTTGCATATTAGCCATCACGCAGTGAATGCCGATGAAAGACACTAAACCAAATGAAAAGATGCCGATGTGTGATCAACATGCGTATTTATCACAAATTTATAAAGAATATTGTAATTGCTGTTTGTTGTTTGATTGTTTGCGTTTAACCATACTTATTACTATTTTGTATGTATCAATTTATTTATTTTTAAATTATTGACATTATTGATTTATATACCGGTAGTTTACTTTTTAAGAACAAACACACACATAGAGTTTATAATTTTAATGTTGATATCGAAATAAAAAAGGATTTTATTTGAAAAAAAAACACTTAACAATCTGGAACCTCTTTCGTATAACACAAACAGTTTTAAAACGATATTGACAGCATTTTAATAAAAAGCATACCAACTAGAACTCATACCCAAGAAAATAAACAAAAGTGACTAGTTTGATTTGCTTGCAAAAAAATACTTCATTTCATTTAGAGAGCAAAAAAACAGGAAACAACATTGTTTTATCAACACAACATGGACAATTACCACGATTTTTCGCAACTGCGATTGATCGCGAATATGTATTATACACAAATCGGATATTGACTGACGCATTTTTTTTTAATTCAAAATCAGAAATCGGCGAATTTAAGTGCTGACGAAATCATCATTTTTATAAAAATGACGAAATTTTGTGCTGTCGAAAATAAATGGTTTCACAGTAATACAATACAAACTGAGTTTATCTCAAATAACATCTTAATGTAATATGTAGAGCCTATAATCATCACCACAACCACCACCACCACCACCACCACCACCATCACCATCATCATCATCATCAGTATTAACATCATCATCTTGCACATGAGGACAATAAACACGAAGACAATGATTATATTATTTTTGTATCAATAATCAAAATAATTTAATAATATTCTATAATGTGTTTGTAAGCTCATTCAAACATTAAACACAATAACCCTTCTCATCTGTATTTAAATACAAAATCGATCAGCAAATTTTCCATACTTAGAAACTTATTACAATTAGGGTCATACAACTTTTAGACTTGGCAATTTGAAGGCCATGTATACCTGACCTGACAATTTGTGTCTAATATTATCGGTCTACTCTAAATTAAAATGGACCAACTCCAAAAAAAACATATTTTGGTAATAGTATTAATTTCAAACAATCTTAGTAGAAATATTATTAAATATCCTTGATTATGAATCAGAAAGTTTCAATATGTCATCAATCCGAAAGCATGAATAAATGGTTTTCTGTAAAATCAAAGTGTTGAGCATTTGTTGCCAATCTTTAAACTCGCTATGTTGATAATGAGTGGTTGCATTTTATATTTCAGATATATATGCTTAATCTTATAAAATTGTTTATTGTGGAGTAAAGATGGACGATGGGTCAATTAACTTTACAGGGCTTTAAATCTGTCAAATCCACGACCGAATTTGGCCGCATTCCCCCCCCCCCCCCCCGCCCTGAAAAGTATACAATTTTCCCTTTTTGGGGGGAAAAATTCCCCCTAACAGGCTAAGATTTTTTTTTTTTAGATAGATGTGTCTCATGATTATTAAATATCATTCCTATTTAAATTTAATCTTGCCAAACATAGTAAATTATGAAAAAAGCAATGAATATTGTGCAAACAAATGTAATAATTAGAGAGTAAGTAAAAAAATCCCCAAAAAGGGAAACGCCGTGAAAATTCCCCCTGCTATGGGTAACGACCCGCTTCCTCTAAAATGGATTGAGGGCCCTGAACTTTACAGTAATATCAGATAGTCAGTTACAAATTGTCCTATAAATATCTATATATTGCTCCGGATTCATACAAAGATTGCTAATTTGACCAGAAAACACCAGTTGGACTGCCACTATCATGCTGACAAGCAAAACATAGAAAGGAAACATACATGTTATCTGCAACATAACACGTTGTTTAAATTGCAATAATCTTAAGGATGTTTCTTATTGATTGTTAATATTTGTATGACACGGAACTTTTGCCTAACTGCTCAAGATGTATTTTTTTGTAGTTAAAAAAGATCAACCAAATAGAAATGTAATCAAATACATGGTGGGTAAATGACATGTGTTAACTTAAACAAATTAGTTCTATGCACTGCAATTTAGTTTACCTTCTATAGCACTTAAGCAATACATATATCAGAAGAAGATATAACGCTGCAATTTGAAAAACTCTGATATCAATGAGAAAAGCTAATGAACGCAAAATCAAATGCATACATCACTGTATCGTTGTATTATGCAGCAAAAATATTCATGTGATTTAGTTGTTTTACGCAGCGAACACATTTACTTGATTTAGTTGTTTTACAACAAAGTAAGCATACTAGTATTACACATAAGCAATTTGAGTTGAAGCCTATGTTACTATTTTGTATACCAGACTATTGGTATATTTAATATTCTAGTCTCATAGGAATATAGATTAATCCAACCTCATGGCATATTCAAATTATTCAGTTATTTGTTTCAACATTTTACCATTGGAAATGGTAGTGATATATATTAGCAACGCAAGTCCAAGGGAGACCACTCAAAAATAAAAATTGTACCAAACTTTTACAAAAAATGGTTCTTGAAATGACAGGCAACACACATTTGACAGCAGACAATGACAGATCACAAAAGCATATATCTAAGAACTTTACTTTCAGTTGAGGGTGCATTACATGTATGTGATTGGGCTGCATGCCACTGAGGATGTGACTGCTATATGTAATCTTACCTGACTCGACTTTGCAGCTTGTGATTCTTGACTTGAAAACTTTTCCAACTTGTCAACTTTTCCAGGCATAGTCACTTCCACCTAAACAGTAGGTTGGTCAGCACAGGATTAGTGTTTGGCTTGAGTCCCACTGCTCACTTTACAACTGTTTCATCTACAACCACTTTCACCTCAACAGGAGGTAGGTTAGGACATGTCCAGTGTCTAGCTAGAATAATATTTCTGTAGCTTACTAGACAACTATTCCAACCACAGTCACTTTCACCTAGACAGTTTGGATGCAAGTACATGTCCAGTGTCTGACTCAAGTTTTCTGCTGCTCACTAAATAACTATCCCAACCACTGTCACTTCCACCTAAAAAGGAGGGGGCCAGTATAGTGTCAAGTGTTTAGCTGGAGTAACAGTTCTGCTGATCATTATATAACTGTTCCAACAACAGTCTCGTCCGCATAGACAGGATGGAGTTCCGTGAATGTCCAGCCTCTGGCTCAACTTCAATTGCTCTTGCCTACAATGCTTGAGTCCCTTGCTAGCTAACGTGTCATCTGTACATTAACTGTGTATTTGAAACAGAAAAATAATTAGCTCATTAATTTTTTCCCAAAAAGGTAAACACAACTATGTGAATACATATTATTAATACCTTAATACCTGTTCAGCCATTAAACACCGTATCAGATTCTCAAATTATGTGTGAAAAACATCTAATTGAAATCAACTTACCAACATAGCTACCTGATTTTTGGGGGGAGGGTGCGGGAAGAGTGTTTTAATCAGGGGATTCTTGTTCTTAATATTAACAATTATCACCATAATTAGCTCTCCACTGACTGGATTTAGAGCACTTGAAGACATTTTGCGTTTAGGTGTAAGAATGAAGTGTAACACGTGAATTTTCACAATTTTATTCACAATTTTGCATACTCACCGCATGAAATGTCTTTTTATAGTTAAACCGCACATTAGTGTTAGTAGATACAAATTATACCACGGGAGTTCACATCATATTGTCCTCACATGGCTTACTGTGAGTTTAGTTCTTCATTATTAAAATATATGGTATGTTACTATTTGACTAACACACAGTTTTGTTTTGATGCATTTATATCACACTTTCATAGCCGCTTCATGCACAATGGGTCTTATGGCGTTTTGGAAAGCCTAGCTCATGCTCAGCCTGCACATTTGTGTAGTATGGTCAAAGGCGAAGCTATCTCCTATAAAATCACTCAAAGCTGTTATGGCCTCATTATGTATCTCCTGACCAGACTGCAAGATGGATAGACCAGGTGGGCTATAGCTATGATGGGCGGGTATGGCATAAGACCCATTTTTGCATGATGCAGGTCTTTAAAAATCTTATTGCGTATTGTTAATGGCACATTTAAGCACAATGTTTTTCGATATTAAATTGAATTCAAAATAGCAAATATTGCAATCTGGAAAATTAGGGTAGCCTATTCAGGCGTTCAGGAACGATTTCAAGTGGTGCTGACCAAGTACAGCAAACATTTGTGGTAAGTTAATTAAACAATTTCCCTCTCATCGAGACACTACTATTTTAGTAGTGTTTGTTTTCTAATCTTGAAAGCAAAACTGTGTTTATCAATAGTCAATTGACTTTTCGACAGCGAGAGTGAAGCCACGCCCCCCGATTTCAAGGGAGGTCACTCCGCCGAAGTCCGTCATAAAACTGGCTACGCGAATCGGTACGTTGGAAGATATTCACAAAGATTTCGGTCCAAATTACATGAAATGTTTCTATTGCTTTCATGTTTTATTTAAAATGTGTTAAATGTAATGTATCAAATAGGTGTTTAGCTCCCCTCAAAGATATAGTACCAGAAAGGCCGTTTACCAAAAAGGCTTCCCAAAAAGTCCGCATCAGTGAACCAAAAACGCCTCATGGTATACCAGAAAGGCCATACAATATTTTTATTATCATTGAATAGTTATGCTGAATATAATTATCATATCTATGAAATAGTCATAACTTTTTTATAAGTCTACTTAAAAGTCGTTAATCTATAGTCAAAGTCGGCCAATTATCGCAAATTATCACATACAAAATGCATTGTCGTTTGTCACAATACTTTTCATCGAGTAATAGATGTTTCAGTTTTTTAATTAAAAGCCGTTAATTTTGCAACCGATGGCAATATTGCAAATGTGGCAAAGGTAAGTAAATTTATTATATAAGAAGACAAAGAACGTTATATTGAAATCCGATATAACACATATCTATAATGCGTTTGGTCAAAATGACCCATGAGCATTGTTATAATCGTGTAACATAGTCAATGTCGTCAAAAAAGTAACATACACAATATATTATTAATTTCCTCTTAAACTATTTTTTGCAATGTTTAAAATATAAGAAGTTGAAAGAATTTTCATGTACAAAAAAAAACTCGCTAATCAGACTGGCTAACAAAGTGTCAAGGGTCATTCACAGTTTGCGGCATCTGTTTTGATAACGAATTAGTAGAAAGCCCACATATGGTGTAAAATGACATTTATTGGTTTTAAATGTTCCTTTCTAATTTCTCTATATAGAGGAAAAACAAGTAAAAAGTGATACTCGTTTTCTATAGCGTGTCCGGTGCAAAACTTACATATTCTATTTTCGCGTAGTATCTTATTATGACGACCTTAGAACAAACGTCGAGGTGTTTTGCTTTCAGGCGATAGCTTAATATGTTGAGATTAAGCTGTTCGTTGAGACGACTACAAAGACGAATCCAACGTTTGCATTTTTTAAGATTAGTACCCGGTTAATGGAACGGAAAAAACGTAGTTCCATCTTTTAACCGTTCTGGATACATTGTGTCTGAATAACAAGTGCCATAACAGCACCTTTTAACCATTTTCTTTGTTTAAAACACAGCATTACGTATAAGCTTATGTGACGAACAACGGCGAGTTTGACGGACAAAATGGCGGATAGAAACGGGCCTAATCTATGCAGTAATCTGATTGGTTAATAAGCCTGTCAATCAATCGGCTGTCGAAAGGTCAATTAAGACTTCCTTTGGCGATTAAGTGTCTTAGTACAGACCGTGAAATTCTGCAAGATAGATTGTAACGCATTATTGTAACTGGGTCACAATTTGTGCCTATGTGTCGTTTGAATATGCAGAGAGTAGTCCTTTCAAAAGATTTCTCTTAAATCAACCACTAAAATATTTGAATGTATTCAATCGTGTCTGCTGGTGCTGTGTATAGGTCATTTAAGGTGAAAAGCTGGGTAAAACAGCAATCGCCGAAAAAGCGCATTAGTGTTCTATACCGATGTTAAGGTCTGACAGAGACTGGTTGACACCATGTGAGCTGTTAGGGTAACAAGTAATGCATCAACAACAAAGTACAGTCAACAGTGCTGTGTTTATGATTACCTAATTCATGAGTAAAAAGTATTCCTCGCAAATTTATTTTGTATTTATCTTCAACAATTATCTTATTGTATATTTTGAATTTGTTTATGGTGTCAACAAGATAAAAAAAATCAAAAGGGAATTTCCATCATGAAATTATGTTCTTAATGCTATAGGTATCATCAATATTCCAACAATGTTCATATAATATTTTAACGGTGATTACAAATTTTATTTTATATTAAGTGAATCTCACTATATACCATTTTCATCATATTTTCTATGCTTTCAGAACGCCTAAAAGGGACATTTCATTATTTTTGGTTGTCTAAGTTATCTCTAGAGACGAGTTAATGAGTGACGTCATGCTGACTCACGCGCACCTGCTTATATCTGCAGACTCTGCCCACTGGTTGGCAAAAGGTGGTTGGCATAACACTGATCTATATAGATTGTGTTGAAAATTACTGAAATTTCTATAAATATTTATATCCTCAAAACACACTGAAACTCAATTACATTACCGGTATTTATAATAAATAACTTTTATAGAAAACATAAAATTGTATTTTAGTTTTCGCTAATAAAGCATTTGAAATTATGAAATCAACGTGCCCAACATGAATGAATACAGACAATATTTAAAGTTAATAACTACTCGTAAAAACAAGTTTACACTGCTTGATTATCATTGGTTTACCTTTTTTAAGTTGTTCAGCATTTATACGGTTCTTAACTACACAAAATGGACTAAGCAATTAATCCAACGGGTATGAATGTCTTATTAAATTGCGTTCTTTGATTTTTATGATAAATTGCAGGGCTTTCCTTTGACCCGAGCTCCCGGGTTTTGACGCTTGAAAATTACAGAAGACCCCTTTTTGACTCTTAAGAAAATTACGTCATGCGTCACATTTGACCCGGGGGAATATACCGACTTGCGTCAACGAGATCAAAAGCTGTTAAGACTAAGCGATAATTGGCTCGGGGCGGA
Organism: Dreissena polymorpha; assembly: GCF_020536995.1. Classification (NCBI taxonomy): domain Eukaryota; kingdom Metazoa; phylum Mollusca; class Bivalvia; order Myida; family Dreissenidae; genus Dreissena; species Dreissena polymorpha. The sequence continues at coordinate 203,113,683 of NC_068355.1, forward strand.
GTATCTCATTAAGTACACGCTAATCGTTAACGCCCGTTTCCAATCATCGAAGCACAAGTCCACCCAGTAGGCGGAGTTTGGTTAATTAAGAAATCTAGTATTGACCAATTAAAACCCTGCTGGTTCAATGACGCGTGTATTAACTTTCCATTATTTATCATAGCGTTTGTTATCAGCTGTTTGCGGAAAAGACGTGTATTAAACCCACCTAGTTGCAATAATCCAACTCCCAGCTATTGACCCTCTGAGTACGTATGTACTCATAAAAGCTCAGAGCATTTAAGAAGAACTATAAACCAACCAAAAAAGAATGGACTCATACGCATCAGTTTTAATAATATTCAATATAAAATTATAACATCCATATCCACAGAATACCGTAAAGCATATTTTGAGATATTTCCAGAGTATGGCAGAATGTATTTCCAAAGCTGAATGCACCCATCACTGTTTTACTTCATGATTGCTCAGTTCAAAGACGCGCGAAAGTTATGCTGGCATATGTACTGTCTACAACGTCAAATTACACGCTTTGCATCAAAGTTGCTAAAAATAACTATAGAACCGAAATTACTGACCTTGTGGCAAAGTGACAATTTTTGCATGAGCTAATTGATTACAAAATACATGTAGGCGTAATAATTGACCGTTTGAGAAGGCATAGAAAACAGCGTGTTTGTCGCACGTCTTCAGCGAAGATGGCACATGAAATAATTAAAGGGCGTTGGAATTTTTGATGGGATTAAATACGGAGGCACCTTTATGGGCGAGTAGAAATAATTTCTTTTTATAGTTTACCGACTTATATAGGCTATTGTGTTTAGGTACCACCCGTATGTTTTTTTGTGTTTTTTTGTGATAGTCAGCGGAAATGTTTTTTTTCACATTTTGTATTTCATTCTTAATTTAATAGCCACGCGAAACGGTCAAACAAAGTTATTGGATAAAGTGTAATTGTGCTTGTGCATTCTGAAAATGTCGCAGAGAAACCTTTTCGAATTCGGAATCGGTAGTAACTCTGAAAGTGTGTGTAAGACGCCAACGACAAAGCGTACTTTAGATCTAAATGACAGTGCTCCTAACACCCCCAAACGTGCGAAAGAAGAACATATGACATATTACTCTGCTGTATACATGAAGTTAATGTTGTATTAGAATACATGTTTTGTATTTATTAATCATTGAAATATTGTGTTTAAATGAAAGTGTTGTAGTGACAGTAAAATGCAAGAAATAAATGTTAACATACATGTATCTTTTAAGTTGTTGCTTTTTATATATTATATCTCAGTAATTTGCTTAAATTGCAAATAATCATTGACTCTCCTGCGTTATTATTAGGACTCTCAGAAATTTGATTTTGACTCTTGAAAATATGGTTCCAAGAGTCCTTGACTCTTGAGATTTGAGGTCTAAGGAAAGCCCTGAATTGAATATTGAAACCTTACCAGGCCTGGAAAAAAATGTCAATGCACCAATGGAAAGTGTGTCTACTTAAAAAGTAATTTGCATGTGTTTATACGTGTTTACACATGTAATCTGCCGTTTAATTGGCCTTTTGTTTGACAGATACTAACTATCAACACGAGTGTCATAAACATTAGTGACCTAATGTGCCCCGCCCCCAATAGGTTGGAAGGTATTTGTCCAGTAATTAAACAAGCTTAATGATGATTTCACTTGTATTTTGAACCTTGAAAAATGCATGCAGTCATGTGTGTTTTTTTTATCACTTTCTTTGTCTAAATAAATATCGCATTATGGCTTCCAAATCGAAGACCGATTTAGGGTGTCGATTATTTACGCTAATTATTACAAAAAATAACAATACAATTTATTCCGAAGGCGATGGTGGTGTGGTCTGATATAGTTCTTAATTAATGTATTGTGTTTTAGAATTCATTTTAGAAGTTCTTACTTATTTTCTGATGAAAACATGACTAATTGCATATATTTTCCGTATCAGTAACCAGTGCTTTTGCCAACCAGTGACTGCACATGCGCAAAAAATTCCGATTGTAAACAATAAAATTAATTCGTCTATAACATAAATAGGATGATAACTAGCGCAGGGGACAAAAATTCCACTCGTCCGCTCGTTTTGACGAGTGAAATCTTGAAAGGACGAGTGAATTTCCCTAAAGTTCTCGTCCTACAGGACGAGTGAAAAAAAAACTGATGTTAAAATATATATTTTCTGACCAGTAAGACTCTTTTTCATTAAATAAAATCATTTCTTAAAGCATATCTATTCCGAAAGTAGAACGCAAATGAACCGGAAATCGTAATTGTAAATTTCATACAGCAGGTGCGTGTTGTTATGCGAGACTGTGTCCCGAGTAAATATTGGCTTTTTGGTGTAAACTTTGAGCGTCCATGTTGACAGGGAACCATCTGACTTCATTCCCTGTAAGTATTTATTTTTTTAAAGAATTATTTTACTGCGAAGTACGGTTTTAAACCAGTCTGAATTTCATCTGAAAAATGTCTGACATACGAGCGTTCTTTAAAGGGGGCAGGAGCGATGTTCAACCATCCGAAATGGAAAGCACGCAAGCATTAGAAAAAGGAAAAAACAAATGTGTCTTCATTTATTTATTTTGTGTTCCTCATAAATAAAGTAAGTTAACATTTCTTCTGTGATCAGCTGGCATGAATAACTAAGTAAGCAGCATTTTAGCAGTGATTTAGGAAACATTGTTAGTCATATCAGTCCTTTGCAATCTTTCTTTCACACATATTTGAAGGACAAGTGCATGTGTTTGCAGGACGAGTGAAAATTTTAATGCACTTGTCCTGCAGGACGAGTGCCATTTATAAATTTGTTGTCCCCTGTAGCGCACACACATCTAGACCTTTGCATAAAGACACACTCTTTCTAACTTTGAGTTTGTTGAAATGTTGTGTTTATTTTAATAATTTGCATAGTGAGTTTTGCCTAAGGCAGGTTTTTTTTTCCACTTTTTGGGAAGATAGCCCATGGCTTTGGAATTGGGAATTTTATCGGCATTTTCATGAAATTGGAAAAATAAATTAATTAGCCTTTTTTCCACATGAAAAGTCCACTGATTAGGGAAATACTAAATTTGATATAACTCTTTATAATCATTCAAATTAAAAGAACAAAATCATATAATACTTTGTTAGATGTAATTGAATTGAAATTGAGATAAAAAAACGCATTAGACTTCTTTCTAAAAAAAAAAAAAAAAAAAAAATTGGGAATTTTTTGCCACATTTTGGGATAAAAGTATACTTTTTGTGATTGGGAACATAGCCGAATTTCGGCTATAAAATCGGGCCAAAAAAACCTGGCCTAAGGTTATGCAATGGTAAACAACTTCGTTTCCTAAAGCGCATTGATTAATGTAAACAAAATCATAGGTATTAGGTGAATTTCTACACAAGATCACCGAATGTTATTTAAAGAAAAGGGGAGCAACTCATTAATCTTTCCTGACAAAATGTGCAGTTTAAGATTCATTTGTTTGAGAAATTGATATTGTAGGATTAAGACCATCGTAAATGTATAGTTATTGCACATTAAAATGTGTAAGAAACACATATTTACCTGTTTCATTACATTATAAGTTTTATATTCGTTACTAAAATGTATGTTTTATGTTCGTTCTCTAAATGCGTTGTCAAACGCCGCTATCTTAGGTTAGATTCAACTAAAACATCGAGTATCCCTCCGTAGTGCGTAATTTCTAAAGTTATTTTTTTTCTTCTTGCATAAAAGCCATTCAACAATCTGAGACTTGTATTATATGGCAATTTATAATATCCTATATGTGTCTTGAGTTTTTTATGACGTCAATTGCATTCTATGTTAAACAATGTTCTTTTAATTTGCGTTTTCTGTTGTGTGGGGCTTTTGTCGAAAAATGCTTTGTCGAAATATGGCTGCCAAAACGATGTTTGTAGTTGTGTCTGCATTCGTATGACATGTCCTTTTATTGAAATTAATGAAACACATATCGATCTTTGTAATGTATACAAGGCTTGCAATAGGAAAAAGAAAGGCTTGAAAAAATGCTTCAAACGTTTGCTGTATTATAATGCGATCCTTTCGGAATTGGAATTAGTGTAATTTAACTGGTAAAAGCACAGATACTGGAATGTTAATTTTGAAGAAATTCCTCTACAAGCATGATAATAAAACAATTTTTAATGATTGTTCGACCATTGGCGTGCTAGACAAGATGAGAGATGTGATCTTGTAGGTTAATTTCAAATTTAGCTATGAATTGGTACAGTCATAAAATACATTATTTATTTTAAAGATGTTGTAACGCTTGATTATTTTACCATGTATGATACAAAATTCGGTTTCATATATGTGTCTGTTCAAGATGACGCATATATATATATATATATATATATATATATATATATATATATATATATATATATATATATATATATATATATATATATATATATATATATATATATATATATATATATATATATATATATATATATATATATATGTGTGTGTGTGTGTTTTCTTGGTGTTATTCATGCGGTACATGTATGTCTGGTCAATTGTTCGCCGTTTTATTTAAAAAGGAACAGTCGGTCATTCTTATATTTTTTTGTACTTCCAGGACAACTGGGAAGACAACCGAACAGATCCGGATTCAAGACAAAAAAGAACAACAATGCGATGATATGTATTTGTATAAATTACATTCATGCAATAAACTTGTGTATAAAAAATATGTGTTGGATTTCAACCTTAATATGAAAATAAGAGTTAGGTTCGTTTCAGGTTAAATAAAAACGTTATTCCGCAACGTTTCGGGAACGTTAAGCGAACCATACATTTAATAATAACGTTGCAAAGTGGTTGAATTTTGGTTGCAAAGTGGTTGTAAAATGGTTGGATTTTGGCTGAAAAATGGTTGATTTTTGGTTGTAACATGACGTCGAATCAGCGTCATATAAAGACGTCTAAAAAACTTTCATTTACAACCAAAATTCAACGGTCATTCAACGTCATGGTACAACGTCTTTTCAACGTTTATTCAACGTCATATGTTTGCTGGGTAAGGCAAAAATGGACGGGCATGTAAGGGGTTGGAATGGGAACCGGTTGGGAAGAATAAGTGTTAAATTTCCGAATTACCTTACTAGCAAATACGATGATCTTCATATTTTTAAATCTCAGACGGAGAACAAGATTACAAAAATACACAATGACACGCATGTATTCCATTCATGTCATTATCTCCGTTTTTGTAGGCCTGATTTTTTTATCACTTAAGCGAAATATTGCGAAAAAATCAGCGACAGTCTTGCTTTGACCGGGCTAGAAGTATGTAAATACACCGTTAAGAACTTTATTTTTTCAAATATCTCAATTTATTGAAATATATTTGAAAAAAAAAATCTTTAGTGCATAAAAAACACAAATGTTCTTGCAGTTTGTGCCAATATCTCAAGGTATAAGAATACATCCTTGAATACATCTGAAATCGGTGACAAAAGTAAATGTTGCTTGAAGCATAACCGTGCAGTTCACAATGAGTTTGTAAACAAGAACACAGGCGTATTAAATAAAGTAATTTTGATGTATTTCACACTGCCATATCAGCATAAAAATCTGTCTTTTATGCAATCGTTGAAATTCTTGTTTTAAAAAAATATTTAAAAAGAGCATCGCTTACCGGCGTGTTTACAATCATAAAACGTATAATTGGGAACCCAACAAAGCCACGTGACCCTGCACCCTGGTATTGATGAAACACTCAATGCTGCAAGTACTTCACTAGTGCATGTCGGTAGTTATTGTTTGCGTTTGTTTTCGTAAAATTTCAGGAAAGTTCCAATAATTTCAATAATTCGTTAATATGTGAATATTTCCATTCGAAGGAATGAATAAAATGTAATTTAGATGTAAGGTGTATGGTCAGTTCATCATTAACAAAATTAATAACATAAAATGTGCACACGTGTGTTTGTATTGGTGGTGGTTGTCCGGTTTCGGTGGTGGTGGTGATGGTTAAGGTTGCTGTGATTGTATTGCCATATTGATTATCATAGTTATTATATTATTGCATGTATAAATAACAGTTTCATAGAATTTCTAGGGGGGGGGGGGGGGGGGGGCATCTTAATCGTACGTACGTTGCCACGTATTGTATTTAAACATTTTTATTATTTTTTCTCTATTGCACCAATAGCCTATGGCTTATTTAGACATTCTAGAGTTCGTTTCTTATGTAGAACCAGTTATTGGTGTGTTTGGACGTCTTTCAAACGATCTATTATACAATACAGACTTTCAAGCATCCGCTTATATGTCAAGCAGTGCAAACTAAGTTTGACGGAGACAACGCGAAATTAAAGCAAATATGAATACATACGAAAACTGTACGTTAAAAAGATCCACGAAATACCAAACTTCTATCAGTGATTACATCCATATTGGCGAAAAGACGAAGAGAAACATATTTTTACAATCTTCACGAAGAGTGGTCGTTCCTTGCTCTCACATACAATCTCTGCCATCACAAGAACATCCTACCAGATTTGGAAGGATTATTTGTATGATTCTATATGAAAAGAAGTATAATTTTATTTTGTATTTAAAAAAATGGTTTATAATTAGTTAAGGTTCATAAAAAAAATACCTAAATAAAAAAACACGTAAAAATTACAACGGGTAAACTATTGTGCCACGTCGCTCGGCTATATCACGTGGTTAGTTATGGAGGCAGGACTTCGATCCAGCTATGCTGGTTCCAGTAAAATCTCTGCGCGGAGGTTGTAGTTTTGGTTGTTGCACGTGTTGTTGAGTGATTTTATCGGAAATACTGTCATGTGGGTAGTACTCTGCAATAAGTATAATGCCAAGTATAATAGCTTTCCGTAGGATTCAAACCCGGGAACTCTGCGAGTCAAATATAACGCGCTTCCTCTGTGTCTGTCCAGCTTTTATACTCTTCAGCCTATTTAAAACGCCATGTTAGAAATAGACGTACGCTCCAAATTATCATTATTCCACTCCAGATTCTTTGCAGACGCTTAACTATATTAATATATGTATTTCCTTTACTGCCCAACCGATTTATTCAACATAGTATATGTTCCAGATCTGAACGGTTACTGTCATGCATGATTGAATTAATACTTTTATAATATTGGTAGTAAATATTTCAGTTTTTTGTTTTCAGTTATTCATTTTACATCTCCAGACTTATCGCAAAGTTACACTCGGGTCCAGCTGTTGAATCGTCATACTAGTATTCAACAACTGACCTGTAAGTGTGATTATGATTTTTAGTTATGCATACATGCCTTGCACTTGACAACACCGTCACCGAATAGTCATCATTTCGGGCATTTAAGTTAAAATGTGCATCGATGATGAAGTTACAATCTGGGCAAGATCTGCCAGACGCAATTAACTGAATCGTCATTGTGACGGTTGTTTTATCGAAAAGTATGTTATTAACGGTATATGGTTATTAAAATGTATTTATCAAATTACAACATTCTGGTTCGGTGTAATAATAACGAAATCAAAGAGAAAATAATGCCCATCCCTCTGAAGAGTACTTATTTTGGTTATCTTCAGTTATCCTCGGTTATCATCAGTTACCATCAGTTATTATCACTCTCATCGCATCATCATTAAATATACCACTTTACATAATTCTTTAGTAATATAATAACGATTAGTTAATAAAATATATATCGGTCATTCAAATTTATAATCAACAATGTTTAATAAATGCAAACATTCACATATCAGGAATCAAGCGAACAAAAAACGCGTTGAATGTTCCTTCATGCCACTTGATGAATCTTTGGGTAAATATGAGCCTCTTTCTGGGAAAACGTGGCTTAATGCATGTGCGTAAAGTGTCGTTCCAGATTAGCTTGTGCCGGACAAGCGTCCATACGCCGTATGCTGTTATATGGAGTTGTACGACGCAAATTTCTTCCTACACGGACTAATGATGAATAGCGTTCCACTCTACACTTTCTTAAGGTGATACGCTTTCACACTTTCTTAAGGTGATACGCTTTCTTAAGACTTTTTTTATCTTGTCGCACGTGTGTGTTCATTTTCATTTTCATTTTATCCCACTTTTACAGCGAAATCGGTTGATTAAAGCCCCGTTGATTAAATTTCATCTATAATCAACGGCAAGGCTATAATCAATGGCACGAAATGACGTCATCAACTGCCGAACCGGGACTACTTTTTCCCACGCACCTCGTCACCTGTATTTGCCAAGTGCATCAATAATAAAAACAATCTCAAATGTTTGTCAATCTTAATGACCTTAAAACAAAGGAAAGTAGCAAAAAAACGATTTTTTTGTCATTTATTGTCATTAAAACCTAGTATTAGGTAAATTTAACACTATGCAAATAGGTTCTGTTGTTGTTGCTCCCCTTTGAAGAAGTCAGTTCGAGTTGCTCCCCTTTGACCGTAGAAAACAATCGTCTGGACCAAGAAATCCTGTGTTCATTTACAAGATGTACTCGGATATGCGTCCATCTGATTTTTCTTTAAAGCATCTTTTCTACCTGGCAATACGCACAAATGACACTGCATCCCGGTGATTCTTGCGTCAACAATTGGGTGTCAACAAGTTAGGTCAGATGCTAAAGGCCATGGCATAAGAAGCCGGCTTTCTCAAGCACAAGAGAATAACGAACCACTCAGTTCGCAAATTCCTGGTCCAAAAACTTCGAAATGCAAACATTCCACCCACTGAAACCATGGCCATAACAGGGCACAAAAATGTCAAGTCCATAACCAATTATTCCAACATATCTGTTGAACAGCAGCAAAAGTGTTCATTCTTGCTCAGTCCAGTAAATGTAACAATCCAACAGTTTCCTCTTGTTCACCTTCACGCACTGAAACGATGGCCGAAATGCAGCCTAGACAACCGATGTCTACCGTCGAACAAGTTGATCTTGATGTTCGCCCCACCCAGTCACTTCACTTGCAAATGTCTTTCTCTAGTTCGAACAACTTTGCCTCACAATTCTTTGGTGCCACTTTCAACATTCAAAATGTTAATGTATATAATTAGCTTAAATCCAAGTAATCTTTGTTATTTTGTCACGAAATAACCACATATTATAACAAAGAAGGAAATATTGTGCACCTCGTGATCGACTCGATAGTTTGATATCGCAAGTGAATTGTGTGTGGTGTTAGGCTACGTTGTAAACAAATGTAGTTCCTTGTATATAACAACTTAATGCCATATTGATATCATAAAACTTAAAGATTTGCAATTCAATATGATTAAAAGTGTAATAAATAACGCTCGACACTTTGTTACAGAACGATATTCTGATTAAAAAAAAATGATTATTTGATCAGCGGTTATTTTTGGAACGCGGAGTAATACACTGACCTTATAAAAGTGGGATAAATAGAATAATAGGTTAGTGTTGATTATAGATTAGGTTTATCATGCTCGGCACGAAAACGAAAAAGCACTCGCCAAGGCTCGTGCTTTTTGTTTTCTAAGCCTCGCATGATAAACCTGATCTATAATCAACACTAACCTATTATTCTCTATGTCAAATCTTATTTCATATTATTTTATGGCAGCTTTTACACCATAGGTTTAGATCAGCAGCAATCTCACTAATACTTTTGGTTAAAATTGTTATGTAAATTTGAATGACAACTTGTATATTATGTGTTTTCAACCTGAATAAAAATCAATCTATCAATCAAAGTAATTTCACTAATATGGAATACGCCTGTCAGAAAAGTTCTCTAAGGTGGAAATTTAATAGATAAATATTGTGTTTTAGATTACATTTTTCGGTGTTAATTGATTTTTTTTTAAGTTTGACGTACTTTGGGGGGGGGGGGGGGCGGGGTTGTCCGAGATTTGTGACAGCTGTGACAGGGGGAAGGGAGTTTGGGGGGGGGGGGTCAAATAGTTAACAAAAATAACGTGACATTCTTTATGGACGACCCCTATGCAGAGACGTTAAAATCTAATTATAGCATGAGTTGCGATGTTTCTTCTACGTTTTTCTTCTGTTCTTCTTCTTATCCATTCTTCTGCTTCTTCTTCTTCTTCTTCTTCTTCTTCTTCTTCTTCTTCTTCTTCTTCTTCTTCTTCTTCTTCTTCTTCTTCTTCTTCTTCTTCTTCTTTTTCGTCTTCTTATTCTTCTTCTTTCTTCGTCGTCGTCTTATTTCTGTAATTCATATTCTTATAATTATAATTATACGTCTTATTCTTGTTCTTGTTCTTCTTCTTCTTTTTATGATTATTATTATTATGATTAATTTTATTATTATTGTTATCATTATTATTAGAAGTAGTAGTAGTAGTTGTATTGTTATTATTGTTGTTTTTGTTATTTTCGTAATCTATCAACGGCACAAATAGCAGAAAAAGATTACATGAATCATGGCATCATGCAACCTTTCTTACAAATACAACGTAGAGCTAAGTAAGCTAAGTAAGCAATGTGGAGTCCCTGCGGGTGTTTTCGAAGAATTCTAATTGTAAAAGGGATCCCACTATATACAAAGGCACTATATGTGACGTTTGCAAGTACGCTAACACAATACTGAGTGTCTATTGAGGATTCGAGAACAGAGCAGACACAACTCTACAGTGACAGAGCTAATTTTACTAAGATTCGTTTAAATATTTCATTGATTTCTTTTATTATTATTTTTATTATTACTACTACTACTACCACTACTACTACTACTACTACTACTACTACTACTACTACTACTACTACTACTACTAATAATAATAATAATAATAATATTATTATTATTATTATTATTATTATTATTATTATTATTATAATCTATTTTATTATTATTACTAGTATTGTTATTATTTTTATTATTAAAATCTTCATCATCACTATTGAAGCATCTTCAGTAGTTATAATATATATATATATATATATATATATATATATATAATTTAATACAATATGTTTACTATGTATATTTTAGGAGCAGACGCCGTTGTAGTGTTGTGTTGTGGTGGTAGCAGTAGTTACTGTAGCAGTAGTTGTTGAAGTGTGGTTGTTGTAACAGCAGCAGAGGTACTAGCAATAATTGATGTTATTTATGTAGTGTGGTTGAAGTTAAAGGGACTTGTTCACAGATTTTTCATGTTTTGAAGTTTGTCATTTGATGCTTCAAATTGATAGTCCACAATCCTCGTAATGTCACAAAATATAACGATAACAACAGAACTTTCCAAATAATTCAATCGTTTTGCGTTTGTAACGCTTTATAATTTCCAGTTTTTTTTAAGGCATAATATGCATATATTGGATATTTAGAGCAGGGTTAAAGTGATATTATGCGCATGTTTCATTGTTGAATTGAGCTGTAAAGAATTAGCAGGTCAAAAGAGTTAAAATGTGGTAACTGACTAATTATCTACAGCTCATCTTGCTACCAGTTGTTTATACAAAGTATATATTAATTTCGATATTTTACATGACTGTCCCAGTTATCTAAGCCGAAATGATCCGTGAAACAAAATTGTGTCTTTGTGTCGTATGAACGAATCTGCACTTAAACTAAATTTAGATTCACATCGTACATCGAATCATTTCTGTCGTCAGTTGTCAAAACGATAGTACGGTTGATATTCAAATGCATTATTGTTCTCTTTCCGGGATATTGTTTTAGTATGTTGATGTTGCATAAACAAATATAAATGTTAACACTAAAAATATACAACGGTTGCGATAGACATCTATAAACATAGAATATACTGTTAGATTCGCATGATATCTTTTTCACGTTCAGTATTACTGTTTCCTTGCAAAAAACATGACTACATCAAAACATTGCAAATATGAAACTTTTTTTTCAATTTTGTCAATGTATCAAAGAATTATTCGTGTTTAGGCTTGTCTGAAAATAGATGGGACTTATGAGACTTAAATGTGGAATAGTATCAAAAGCATTTTATGACGTGTTTGTTTGTTTTGTTTATTTAGATTACAAACCAAATATGGAGGCCAAGTTAGTGACAGCTTGTATTTTTCTGCCATGGGTAATGCTGACAGATGGACGACCTTGTACCTCCAACCAGAGAGGTGAATACTTTAAAGAGCCTCGCTCTGGGAAAACGGAACTTAATGCATGCTCGTATAGTGTCGTACACTGTCCCCACAGGCTTATCAGGGACGACACTTACTGCTTTTATGGTATATTGCGTTTAAAGGAAGTCTCTTCTTAGCGAAAATCCAGTTTAGGGCTTAAGAACAGAACATGTGTTTTATTACAACTTGCACAATGTACATCGTCAGTGTAACAAAACAAACAAATCGTGATTAAGATTCATGTCACGTTAATCATATAATATATAATTTCAGTACATACGATATATCATACAGTACATTATCACATGCTATACCCTGTTTTCCATGTAATACAACCATTACATTTTGTTTATTACACATGCGTAATACAACATTTTTAAGCTTTTTCATTGGCTTAGTTTTCGTTTATTGACCAATCGCATTTTGTTAGTTTGCTGAAATGACGTTGCAACGTCAAATGACAACATTCGGTATTTATCATTATGTTTGCGTAAAATTTATTTAATTTGCTCATTTAAAAGCATGTGATAAAAAAGATCTGACAGGCTAAAGGCTCGCTTACTAGCACAATTCCTGAACTCGTTTAATAAAATATGGTTTGATATGACAACTCGTGCCAGATCCTATATTTAAGTCAAATAATATATACTTTCAGTACATACAAGTACCTGAACTGCGACTGAACATGATAATCAGTGACTATACTTACCGCTCATGCATTACACTCGGTTATCTCAGAGCAAGGTTCTTTAATTTAATTAACAGCTTATGATAACGATAACTGGGTCGAATGCATGTGCGTAAATTGTCGTCCTAAATTAGCCTTACTGTTTGCACAGGCTAATCAGGCACTACACTTTCCGCTCTCATTGTATTGTTTCGTTTAAGGAAGTCTCATCTTAGCGAAAATCCAGTTTAAGCGGAACGTGTCGTCCCTGATTAGGGTGTGCGGACTGCATAAGATAATCTGGGACGACACTTTACCAACATGAATTAAGCACGATTTTCCCATAGCGAGGGTTTTTTAATTGATTTCGCGTACATAACGAATTTTAAGATTTGAAAACTATGTTTTGGATAACATTGGATGATTGTTTCTTCCGAACAAAAGCATGTGACGCTCTTTATTTAATGCAATATTTACTTAAATTCGTCCAGAAAAAAACTTAGTAAGTAGACGGGGCGGCTGGATTAGTTGGAAGGAGATCATTGGACATACCTTAGTTATTACACTTGCTTAGTTGATAGGAAGTAGAAGGGACGGTTTGCTTAGTTGGCAAAAGTAGACAGGACGGCTTGCTTACTAGTATTTGGAAGTAAGTAAACGCAACCACTGGCTTACGTGGTAGTAAGTAGATATGACGACTGGCTTAGTTAGTAGTAATAAGACGGGACGGTTTACTTAGTTGGTAGTAAGTAGACGGGACGGCTGGCTTATTTGGTAGTTATTAGACTGGACGGTTGGCCTAGATGGAATTAAGTAGAAGAGACGCCAGGTATACTTGGTATTAAGTAGACAGGACGGCTGGCTAAATTGGTAGTAAGTAGACTGGACGGCTGGCTAAATTGGTATTAAGAAGACGGGACGGCTGGCTAAATTGGTAGTAAGTAGATGGGACGGCTGGCTAAATTGGTATTAAGTAGACGGGACGGCTAGCTAAATTGGTATTAAGTAGACGGGACGGCTGGCTAAATTGGTATTGAATAGACGGGACTGCTGGTCTAGTTGGTAGGGGAACGCTAACTGGAATCACAGCCAGAAAGATATCGGTTAGCCGTTTAGGATTCGGCGGTAAAATGATTGTGACGGCCATCCGTCCTCTACCTCTGATTCAAGTTAGGCAGTTTTACAAAACTTGTAATTGAAATAGTAAATAAACTTTATTTGGCAACGAACACTTGATTTAAAGTGGCTTTTACGCTGTCACTAAAAATTTATTAAAATGGAATTGATTCAAAATGAGTTATAACGGCCAATATCGTTGTCAATTTGCTTGTTTAACGTATTGACAGATTACGGGCATATTAACCATCCCTCTAATAGCACTCAGTATAAAAGATCAGATTCACAATGTTCTCAAAATTGTATGAAGAACTTTAGTTTGTACTGACATCTTTTGTAGTCATGACGGCGTCTTGGCGTCAAATCTTACCGTCTCCAACGTCGAAGATCGGGACGCAGAGCTTGAGTTTATGTGCATCATCGTGAATGGTAAGTGTACGTGCATTTTCTACTCTACATACTACTTCGAAGGCCAGACAAAAGTGTTTACACCACTACGTCGTTAATGGTAAGTTTACTAGTATCAACTTCTCTACACACTACTTCTAGGGTCAAACAAAAATGATCACATTACTACGTCATGAATGGTAATTTCATATGCATCCTCTACTATACAGTACTTCTAGGTTGAAACAAACGTTTTCTCATCACTCTCCTATGATATTGTACCTGTAAATACTGTTTATACATCCTGTACTCTGTACAGTACTTTGAGATACAGATACAACATCTTCACATCGCTCGATGCTGTGAATAGTAAGTTTATGTGCATACTTTTACACAGTGCCTCAATGGTCAGATGAGATCTGCAGAACGCAATTACGTACTACCGGTGATTTTGTTATATTACTTACGCATAGTCCAGTGCAAAAAGTTGTTATGTCGTCAGATTATCAAAACGTTGTTTACGGTAATCGTATGCTGTGGTCGGCTGAAAACATTCACTCACGAGTAAGTATGTTTTTTGAAAATGTTTTGTTCCCAATAGTTGGTTCTTACTTGTTACTGAGTCTCTGGATGTACACGCTTTATAATTTAAATAATATGTTATCACGTAATGAGAAACATTGCTTCTGTTTTTAATTGTTAGCGCCAATTAATTATGGCGAAACGTTATTGCATTCTACGCATTTTACTGGAGTGAACTGATGTCACTAAACTTATAGAGACTAACAGGTTACTGTCATATCGTTGTGTATCAGCTGAGGCTTAGAATAAACAACGGTGAGTTTCTTATGTTACACAACGATAGGGCAGTAACCTGTTTTTCTGTTTATCATACATCTACGTCAATATTTTAAAAGAAATAATATACTATAATCGCTATGACGCTACATTTTTAGCTTGATTAAATATGATGTTTAAAGTCTGACGTTTTAATAATTACGTCATGCGCACTTGCGATTATTAATTTTTAAAGCGTGTTTTTAGTTGTCGTGTTGCTTTTTGTGTCTTAAATATATAACATCTCGGAATCCAAGTATTTGTTTAGTTGAATCTGATAATTGTTTTACCAAAAATTATGAATTTATAGTTGATTCCGAGTAATACGACCTACCTCCAAACATGACGTGATATTAAAGAAATTTATCAGGCATATATCAATGTAGTGGTATAATACAAAAATGGCTTGACCGGTATTATCAATTTCAGACAAGGAGACATAAGCGGACGCATCGATGTTGCTTCCGGTGAAAATCATTCCTGCAGCAGCAGCGTCCGTTTTCTTGGTGACGTTACAAGCAAAATTGTAGTTATGTCACCTAAAAGCGAGGCTGAACTTAAAATCTGCGTCAGACGGAAACGTTAGTGACGTCACGCGGTTTATTCACAGAGATATCGTTACCACCGACGCAGTCAAGTCGAGTCTTGTTTGAGCTGAGACCTTCTGTTGTATCAAAGATCTCGTAGGAAATTTTGAGTTACGACGTAATTTTGCAGTTTAGCCGCTTAAATGTGATCTGTATGTACCTGATATAAAAGGGCTTGTGGAAATTACAAAAAAACAATCTTTATACAATGTCATCATTAGATTTGCAATATCGGCTTTTTGGACGCGTACTGTTTCGAAAATAAAGATATCGCGCTGTGTATATTCCCTACGATGGTTAATAATATTTTTTGCACTTTATTTCATGGCTATAAGGATACGAGTACTGCAATATTCAATATGCAGACGTTGTAACACAGCGCTGTATCGGTAACTTGTAAAATACGTATTTGACATGCTGTTCATGCCAACCTTTCTCTTGATTTGTGCGCATTTATTTAACGGAATGTTGTTAACTTATTTGACATTTGTTATATGAGTCTCACTCTAGGAATATCGGGATTGGTGCATGTGCTTAAAGTGTCGTCCAGATAACCGTATTCTGTACGGTCTGCACAGACTAATCAGGGATGGGACTTTGCGCTGTTATGGAATTGTTTGTTTGAATGAAGTTTCTTCTTAATGCAAATCCAGTTTATTTTGAAAGTTTCGTCCCTGATTAGTCTATGCAGACTGCACAGGCTAATATGGGACGACACTTAGCGTACATGCACTAAGCCCTGTTTTCACAGAACGTTGCTTATATAATGATGTATTGTTATACATGTATACATTTTTCATGGTGTGTTTAATTGTTTCTACAATTGATTGCTCAAATTGTAAATTTATGTTAAAATACATTTTAACTATGTTGATGTATATATATGTATATGTTAATATATTACAGTGCTTGTCAAATATTTTTCGTCCATGTAACGTCAAATATTTATTTGAAAATATGTTTACATGTTCATGCATTTTATGGTGATTATTTAACACAATAAAAGATAACAAAAGCATTAATAGAATAATGTATTTGCTAAATTGTATTATGCATTAGCCACAGTGTTTTAGACGTCCTGTCAGATATTTTGATGCGATTCATCCTCTTTCTTTACTTCAGCCGTTCATTGACAGCTGAACGAAGCAAATAGGCGCGTGATTTATATTAATAATAGCAGCTTTGCAGGGGCGTAGATAATGGGGGGGGGCAGGGGGGGCGGCCGCCCCCCCAATATTTCAGCTAGTCATCGTTATATAAATAAACGTAAAATCCCCCAAAAATTGCCGCCCCAAAACCAGTATTTTTGTAATCACGCGCCGTCAGTGCAGAAGCCATGTGTCCCCTCTCCGTCTGCTCTGAGGTTGCCAATAGTGATGTGTCAATATCCCTTGTTAGGTGTCATAAACTAGGGGCCGGGGTAAATGTCATTGCGTTAATTGTTTCATTGTTCTTTTCCGTGATTGCACTGTCGGTGTTTTGATTAGGGACAGGCGATTCTTTTAATTTTAATTGATCGCTTTAATTCAAAGGTAACTGCCACTTTAAACAATTTTGAGTAAATATGCGCATGAAAAACAGTAATTAGTTTGAAAATATTTTTGTTCTCTAAGTACATCAGTAAACTCTGATTGATGAATTTTATGTTGTAATTAGAGTTTTTGGAAAGAAAATAACATTTATATCAACATGAAAGTTCCCCCAAAACGCACCATATTAATTGTAATTAATTTTTTTTCTGAACCACGGGAGAGGACAACCCTCTCAAACGAACCTCTTTATGTTCCCAGTACAGAAATTGGACCGCCCCCCCCCCCCCCAATGTTGGGAGGTTATCTACGCCCCTGCTTTGAACAGTACCTCTTCGGAGTGCGGACCACAAACAGCAGGATTTAAACAAAATATTTATTGTAAATGTGTATTTTCCGGCAATTATTTTATGTATACAATATAGTAAACACAATTTACAAAATAAATATGTTTTATGAATGCAATGTATAATTGCGCGGATTTTTACAATCACAATCACATCATTTCAAAATGGAATTTCAACAAAATAACAATACATAATAGTTTTACAAATGCAAGCAATGAACTGGTCAATAAGAAAGCCTCGTTTTGGGAAAACTGGACCTGATTTCATGTCCGTAAAGTCTCGTCCCAGATTAGACAGTGCCTTAACTGGATTTTCGCTAAGAAGATACTTCTTTTAAACGAAAATTACCATCACAGCGGAAAGTGTCATCCCTGATTATCCGGGGCGGACTGCACGTGCTAATCTGGGACGACACCTAACGCATATGCATTTAGCCCATTTTTCCCAGTACGAGGCGCAATGTAATATAAACACTACCATTTTTTATTTTATCAAAATACTTCTGAGCTCCCCATAATTGGGAGATATATCTCCATTAAACGTCAACGACTTTACGTGATGTAAGTGCGAAAGCGACGTCTCAGTCACGTTAAAACTGTCTGATTCACACCTAAGGCACGTATAACATCCAAGAGTAATACTTTATAATTCGAGATCGAACATAACACCTTTCCCGCTGGAAATGTGCAATACGGCGACTTCCGGTGAAGAACGAGGCTCGCACGACGTGATCCGAGATCGTTCGAAACTAATGCATAAGTCCCGCAACCGTGAGATCACATGGGAAAGATTTCAATTCAAGTAGCTGTAACTTCCGGGTGAATTCTTCGGCTCGTTGTTCTATGGAGAAGGCAAGCAACTTGTTTAGAAGATGCTCGTTGACGACCAGGCTATTCAGCGGGACGTGTGTAAAACACGGCTCTACGACGGGACCCGTAACCTCCTTGTACTCCACCTGTAAAACACGTACGTGATTTAATAAACGGACGAATGCAGCGAAATAAAACGCTACTGCATGTAAAGTCGCTCTGGGAAAACTTGGGCATGTGTCCCCGTATTCCCAGAGCGAGACTCATATTGTATTTACAAACAGATTTGCGCAGTTGGTTATTAACATGACATGTGCATTGCACTGTTGGGGTCTCTATACATATAAGACAGTTAAACTGTGGGTCGTTATTATGGGAATTACATGATATTTAATATAAATATTAATACACTTAACATAACAAAACACTTTCAAGAATGTAGCTTGTTCGTGTGTCTTAAAATTGAAATGTGAATACAGGCCCCCGAAGGTATTCCAGAAAGATTGAAAAATAGGAAATAAAAATGTGGCCTATGCACGGAATACCCAGAAATTTACATACAGTGTACATGTTTTAAAACGATATATATGTTCAATGTTATTATATGTATTTATCGGGAAAACATAATGATTATTTATATACATTTGTATTCATTATCCGATTAAAATAATGTGCTATTATGAACACTATAAAAGATTTATGATCCAATAGCATTTAGTAAAACAGAAGTTAAAATTTAATTGATAAGTAGTGAGCCCTACGTCAAACAATATGTTAACGTGTGGTCTGTTTAAGCAAACCGACAATTTCAAAACTTTGGGATCAGATATCATTTTTATAAGATGTTATAATACCAGTGTTTTGTGCATGCAAAAATGACATGTAATGTAAATTTCAAACATGGTAAAACAAATGAGAAAACAATGAGAAACCAACATGTTTCTGAAACACGACCCGAATATAAATACCTGTATGGCGAACTCGGTCCTTGTGAGCACGCGCTCGGTGACCCCCTGCCCCAGCCCATTCCGGTCGAGCATCACTAGCCATCGTCAAGGGCGGCAACTCCATGTGGCTGACTGGAATGCAGAGTTACCCTCTTGCCCTTGTCCTCTAGAATCGCCATCGTTGTCAGGGGATAGTAGTTGGTCTCTATTGGACGCTGTCAGTTATTTCGCCTGCCCATCAACATGAATCCGTTCTGGTCGGTGAAGATGTCTCCGTTATCTACGTCCGTCTGAAGGCGCATTATGATTTCGGTATTCACCAGCGACGGCTCGATGTTCAAGTCGATTTCGTTCGTGATGAACACCGAAGTCGCCTTGACGTTGTACATGGTGAATTTCTTTGAAAATCCGGATTTGTAGGTCAAGCTGAATTCCTTTCCACTGATGACCTAGATCTTTGGCGTTGTATCGTATAGAACTTTGATCTCTGGGCTTGATCCTTGGGCTCGAACAAGTAGGCGCCGCTCTTTCCCGGGATGTATTTAAATAACCACCGTATATGTTCCAGTCTTCTTATCGTTAATGCTCTCTAGATTGCCCAACCTAACGTCAAACTGTACTTAAATGAAATCGTTTTCGATTAATATGTATTTCATGGAGCTTTTGCTGTTTTCGTAAAAAAATAAAACGCTTGACTCGATGGCGTCGTTCTGGCCTGTTGCAGACTTTGAGATTGTAAATGTCCGGACCTCATACGGTAACAGTTTCACAGAAAACGACACAATACTCAGTCCATTATGTGTGGGATGGATGGGTTCGGACGCTTGGTACTGCTTTATGTTTCTTTCTTCATCCGTTACCACTTCATGACCCTGAGCAATGCATACACTTACAACGTCCTCGCGCGCATGCTCAACCGGATTCGCAACTACGATTTTCAATTTTTCAACCTGAAATTTCAGTTCGTTCAACAAGAGCAGTGATCTTGGACTCTTCTTGTCGAAGCTGTGTTTCAGTGCCGTCGTTGAGCGTACAGATCCCTTCTCGAGCAAGAGACTGAGCTCGAAGGCCAACGCTTCCCGCGCCTTTCGGAACGCGTTGGTAAGCCGCTCCTCGTCGCCTGAGACAACAAACGGAAGTGACGTACCGGTGATCCCGTCGTGATGCTGAAACATACCAACGTCCCGCCTGGCGTTCCGCAGCCTACCCATGTTACCTTTGTAGGATTTGGACAATTCAGCGAAGACTGTTTTGGGTTTCCTGCATTGGTGAAAGGCTGAAACGCTGAACACGTCGGCTGCGCGGATTAGCAGCTCAATTTCGCGCGTGAATCGCTTCAGCCAATTCCGCGTTGTAAAATATCCCGTCCACGTGTCGTTTTCAAAATCTGAGTGAGGAAAAAAGGCACCGCTTAAAACTTGAAATGCTTTTTCCTGTCCGTTTATTTTTCGTAATTTAGACTCGACCTTAGGAATGTAATCGAAGAAGTCCCTGATCGTACCAAACTGGATATTCATCTTCAAGACCGATTTTGCGTTTATATATTGCATAAGTTTGCCGTAATTCGAAACGTCTCACAACGTCTCATGATGGGTGAATCTCGAGCAGATATTCCTCATCCGAAGCGTCAAGATTTACAACAGGAATGTAGGACGTAAGTGTGAACCTTTAATTTCGTGAAACTCATAATTAATGGGTTTGTCGTGCGTTGTCATTTCTTGTGTGGAAAATCGTTATGAAAATATATTGTAAAATGTAAAACCGTTCAATCGTTTATATGAAAAGATTGTCAAAATAAAATGTTTCGTATCAAAACCTTTTTATTTGTTGTAAGTCAATATGTTTGGTCAAAAAATGCCGTGATTGTTAATGCATATTTACACAACTCTCTTCGGCGTATGGAATTAAGACATGTCTAATAATAGAAAATTAACAAGAACCCTAACCATATGAGTCGCGTTCTGAGAAAAGCGGGCATAAAACATGTGCGTTAACTGTCGTCCCAGATTAGCCTGTGCAGTCCGCACAGCTAATCAGTGACGACACTTTCCGCTTTTATGTCATTTTTCGTTTAAATGAAGTCTTTTCTTAGCAAAAATCCAATTTAGGCGGAAAGTGTCGTCCCTTATTAGCCTGTGCGAACTGCACAGGCTAATTTGGAACGACACTTGACGCACATGCATTAAACCCAGTTTTCTCAGAACGCGGCTCTTATATGCGTCGTGTAGGACTTTCGTCACTTGTCTAAAATAAAAGAAAAGCGGATGGTTACAGTAATTTCTGTCACGAGTAAGCATCTGCATATAGAGTGATAATTCCTATACTCAGGACTTGTCCATCGTTGCGCGTGTCAATAAAATATCAAAATAATACTAAATAAAATGCATTGAATCAAACATTGTCCATATATGGACAATATACTCATATTAAAGCATCAAAGGGCAGTGTATCGGTCATATCCATAGTTTGAATATTAGCTGTGTATTGGACGAGTTGATATCAAAGTAATAACGCTCTCGAGTCCGTTTCGCTTCCACAGTGGGGATCGAACCCGTGACCTTAGAGACGTCAAGCTTTACGTCAGGTTATCGGAGGCCGGCTTTCAATCTCGTGAATGGGTTTCACCCTGGAGAGGTCGGCGTTTCATACACGTTTGAGCTAGCTACACCGGTGTATGGACAGTGGGTACGGATTACGCGTAGCACTCCTAACGATGTACTCACTCTGTGCGAGGTTGACGTGGAAGGTGTTCCGTACTCTGCAGCCAATGGTAGGTTGCGAAAAAAGTAAATTTTTAAGATATTTATAAAACTATTATTTCTCGGTTTCATATTGAAAAATACAGAATGTATATGCAACTGGTCGGCGTTGGAACAGGCACATTACGTGAAAAAAAACACGTGAATTTATATTTGAGGATACATGTATTAACTGACCAGTGCCTAGAAGACAGTAGATAGCGACGATGCCGCAGTCAAAACATATCCATACATGTAGAAACAAATCCTATTACAAATGCTCGTTCGCGTTTTGACATGTTCTCGTCTTCAGGCACACGTTATTCGGTTTTCCAAGGATATGTTCACATTGGCACTGCAATCGACGTTTCCGCGAAGGTCCTGTCAAATCTTCTCTGCGCATCAAGCTGTTCCGAAACAGAGAACTGCATCAGTGCCCACTACAACAAAGCGACCTTGACCTGCAGCCTGTTTGATTCCTTGGCATTCCACCCAAGAGACGTCGAAAATGACATCACTGTTGTCAACAGTATTGCCATAACAGAGAATTCTAGGGCAAAATTTTTCGGCACATAAACCGTCATTTTTTCTGTCGTGTGTTTCAAAGCCACGTTTAGCAAATTGCAAACATCACTACATGTATATTCAACAAAACAAATGCGATAACCGTATCTATCACCAATATACATACAACTCAGCTGTACAGACAGTAGACACACCTTACTATAGCACACGTTCCTTTAAGTAATGGCAATTGGTTATTTTCAAACCCGCCAGACACAAGACACAAGCCATTGATTCAGTACAAAACACTGCAGACACACAAAGAAAAATGATTTAAAATTCAGTCACCGCCGTAGGAACGGTCAAACTCGGTTAGCAGCTAGAGCGTGCGCGTCGCGACCGAGGCGAGAGTCGTCCGCAGAAGATCTACTCACTTGTGCGGGTGACTCTGCTTATCCAGCTGAGTCCGTCACCCTCGAGCCGGACGTCTTCCACACTGCTCGGATTGCTGTCTTCTCCAAGATGCAGCGGACTTGTCACCTGCTTTTTAATGTCGAGAGCTCGCTGACCCGGACCTGCCAGAGGTCCCGTCTGTAGAGGGACGGGGATAGTGGGACAGCAAGATCACCAGTGTGGAGGAAAGACAGGGCGGACCTGGGGCTACTTTTACGCTCAGAGTAGCTACTAGAACATCGAGGGGTGGCCTTATATAGGGACCCCGGGACGGCGGTACTCAGTACGCTCAACGCACTGGTAAAACTGTCTCGGGGATGAAGACGACGGCCGGTGACGACAAGTGGGCCATAAAGGCGGAGCTGTGTGCTGCAGTCCCTTGGCGGTGCTGCGTTCAGACATGAATTTGTCTTGAGATTGTCTATCTACCAGTGCACATTAAGGTCTCATTGGCCACCGTGCACTGGTCTTTTTGGATCTAAATGAAATCTTTGGCGAATACCCGGAAAGCCGGGTTAAATGTGGCCTACTTTGGCTCAAAATTAAACTTTCTCCCCACAGGGGCAGGTCGGACTATAAAGACCTCGTGAAGAGGCCAGTAGGACCCGTCAATAAACTCTGATTCACACACTCAGTTCAATTCCCGTTTTTGGCAGCATGTGAGTTTGGTTGGTTGTTACCATACCACACAGGTGGGGTTTCCTACTGCTCCCCCCCCCCTCAAAAAACAAAGAAACAAAAAAACAACAACACAAAACCACACGAGAAATTAAAAAATAATAATCCTGACATATAAATAAAGGTAGAAAATAGACGTTCCATGTTTTTAAAGATAAAACAAAAGTTTATGAAATGTTTTATTATTTTACTTCGTGAGAACACATCATGTGTCCTCGCATGGTTTATTATGTATTTCTTCGTGATAAAAACATATGGTTTGTTGATTGTTGATTAAAGCCAAACACTTTGCCTCTGACCATAAATGAAATACTTGTCAAGCAATACATATAGATGCAATTTGAAAATGTGCAAAATTGTCATTAAATCTAAAGCCTAGTTAGCAAGTTATTTATAATTTTTCAAACGGTACCACTTTTAAAACCGAAAGTAGGATTTCTACACGTATACGTCCATTTCGACAAACGCGATTATTTTTAAGTTTTTAAACGCAAAAAGACGGATTTCTACCTTGTAACCACCAGATATATTGTAATTGGCATAGATAAAATTAAATATATAGCCTAGTTAGCAAGTAATTTATTATTTTTCAAACGGTTCCTCTTTAAAAACAAACCGAAAGTAGGATTTCCAGACGCATACGTCCATTTCGACAAACGCGATTACTTTTAAGTTTTAAAACGCAACAAAATATGGATTTATACCTTGTAATCATCGGATATATTCTAATTGACATAGATACAATTAAATATATAGCCTAGTTAGTAAGTAATTCATTACTTTTAAACGGTACCGCTTTTAAAACCAAAAGTAGGATTTCAAGACGTATACGTCCATTCCGACAAACGCGATTATTTTTAAGGTTTAAAGCGCAAAAAAGACCGATTTCTACTTTGTAACCACCAGATATATTCTAATTGGCAAAGTTAAAATATGTTTCTTATTTATACTTACATTTACTGTGCCAAATAAGTTGTTTGGCTTTGAGACGCAGTTTTTTCCACATATTCAAATAACACTGTATCATCCGCGTCATGCGAAAATCGGTCTTATGGCATATGCGGCCAGAGTAGCTCAAGCCAAGCCTGCGCACTTTCCCATCAATGGCTACGCTTTCCGCTTTAAAAAAAGGCACGCAAGGTTTGGATATAACTCCAGAGTAGTTTATTCAGTATTCATATTCTTACAAGACTGTGCGATTGCGCAGGCCTGGCTGAAGCTACGTTGGGATCATATTGCATAAGATCAATTTTTGCATGACCCGTGTACAAATCTCATTGCGTCTTATAAATAGAATATCTAAGCACAATACTTTCCGGTAGAAAAGTAAATTCACCTTGTGTTGTTTATAGCAAACTAGCAAATGTCCTTAGACTATTTTGACTTGCATACGTCACACATGTGTGGTTAGATAATTAAACGATTTTCCTTCTACATGTATCATAGGCACTCTACTATTAGGTAGTTCTGTCTCACAATACAAGACAAATGGCATTTACCGATAGGTTTTCCTAAATATCTTTCCCTAAAATGTGTGTTATTTGATACATTGAAAACAATACTGTGTTATCAACAGAGAGTAGTCTGCATTTGCAAATTTTGCTTTGACCAATAGCATGCAGCTATTCTGGCGACATGACTTCGTCAGCATCAAATTTCATCACATAAGTTATCAAATTTTAGGATTTACCAGCATGATTTAGTAAAATTATTATGTATTAGACGTCTCAATAACGTCTCTGTCACCTTGATGAAAAGTGTGCAAACGTCTTAGTGGTGTCTTTCCTTAAAGCGATTTCCTTAACGTTACGTCAAGTTTATATTGAATGCAAAGACGATGGTTTGCTCAAGTCTTAATCCAGTCATTGTTACCATTTTCACATTAGAGACCCCTGTGACATTGACACTTTACCGGAGAAATCCAAAATCAAACGATATTAAATCTCCGCGAACGCCAATCACAATGTGACATTTGAAAGCTCTTAACGGAATAGTTCTTAAGATATTGACTGTAAACCAATGTCGACCAAAGTATGACGGCAAACTAATGGACGGATAGGCCAAATCAATATGTGTCCCCTAGTTTCAATAGGGGAGCCAATATAGTACTAATACAACGGTTCATAGTATTTTTATTTGAACTCGCAACACTTTTCCACAGTACAATACTATTCCCATTTAAATGAGAAAACTTGTAGTTATCTACTTTAAATAGTGTGCAGGAACAGACTTGGATCAGCAAAAACACATCACTAACATAAACATGTATATCTCTTAAAGGCACATAAACTATATTATTTCCATAACAAAATCAATGTTTAAGCAATAACTTGAACACAAAATAAATGCAACATTTTGCACATAGAGACCCTCATAACCATACCATTTCTAAAAGATAATTCCGATCCAAATTAATTAAAAAAGATAGTTCATGCATATCGAATGCATGACATATCTTGCGTGGAGTTCTGTCTTACATTGTTTATTATATGTTTAACATACATCTTTTCACAGCTACTTTGCAGTTAAATGTTTTCTGCCATCTTTCAAGATGTCAACATTAAGTTTCTAAACCTTCAAGCAAACAATGTTTTCCCTACCGCACATTCAAAGAAATATTCACGAATAAAGTCATGGGAAGTGCCCATATAAAAAATCAATAAATAGTGCTGATTTATTAAGAGAGCAAAGCATTGCACAACTGAAATATTTAGTATAATGCAACCTCTACAGAATAAACATTGGTTATTAATGATGGAGAAAAACAACAGGAGTTGTGTAATGTGCTTTGTCTAAACCAGACACCAACAATGCATGTTGGCGAGAATATAGACACTTCAATTTAATTAGCTAGACAATATTATGTATGAAACTTAAATTAACAGATAACCTGGTTATAGTTTAGATAAATATCGTAACATTATTAAAATACTATTTGCAGTAATTTAAGGACTATGAAGAGATAAGTAAGACATAGGCACAAACAAATATGCAATACATAAGAGTCTTTAAAGGGATTTTTTCACGCTTTGGTTAATTGACAAAATTGAAAAAAGTTGTTTCAGATTCGTAAGTTTTCGTTTTAGTTATGATATTTGTGAGGAAACAGTAATACTGAACATTAACCATGCTCTAATATAGCCATTATATGCATCTTCTTTTGACGATTTTAAAACCTACAAATTATAAAGTGTTGCAACGCGAAACGATTGAATAATTTGGAGAGTTCTGTTTTTGTCGTTAAATTCTGTGAAACTACGAAGATTGCTTATATAAGGTATAAAATACGTCATGCATGTGTACTCGGCGGAATAGCTCAGTAGGCTTAACCGTTTTTACTTCAGGACTCTGGCAGGACTCCAGGGGTCACTGGTTCGAAACCTGCTCCGGGCAATGTTCTTTTCCTTTTTTAATTTTTTTTTCTTGATTTTTTACTGGAGCTTTTATGATTCAATGTTTACATTTATCAATATAAAGCATTTAATGAATAAGTTAAAAAAATGCCAAAATCTGTGAAAAGGCCCCTTTAATCAATATGACGTACACAAGCAATTTAAAAAAGGCATCTAAGAAGTTTATAAACACCCTATATTTACGAATGCACAATGCTTATTTGGAATGGATGACAATGACAATATTAACACATTATTGTAAAAATTGCATCCAAGAGTATTAATTAAGTTCAATACTAATATGATTGTATGGTAACAATTGTTTGTTATGCATTCAAAATAACGCAAATTTTCTATGTAATCAATATGATTTATTTGAAACATTTCATACAATTTTACAAACATCAAGCTATTTTCAGCTGTTAAGCAACAGAACAATCATGTTTCATGCATTCAATTAAGTTCAATATAAACAATCACATTTTTAAGGAAATATGGTCTAATGGTCGAGTGGAACTAACTGTAACACAACTAGTAAACAGCCGCTATCATCAGCCACAAGTCAATTATTATCATGTATAATATAAATACAAGTACAATATGATTGCTACAATTTTCACATGTCTTAATAAGACATTTTGTGCAGAACATTTCCTTTATCATCGCAATTGCAAAACTGTAAGCATTGTATGGACAACTAAATTTTATGATTTCAAATAAATGACATTATATTTTTATTACACATGTTTTGTAACACTGAGTATCATATTGTACCATAGCTATTCATTCATTAAACAGACGTATATTAGTTTAGTAAGTATTCCACAACATCCCAATACAAACTGATGGCTGAGAATTAAGAGTGTCATATTTTTAATAACTGTAAGAATGTACTTGTTATGTTGAGAGATGAACAAATGAATGTACTTGTTATGTTGAGAGATGAACAAAAGCATTATCTAACAACGGATACAACTTTGTTTTTCAAGCAACAACATCCCTATATCTTACGTACAAAGAGAGACAATTCAATTATTGACAAGTGTTAGCGTGTTTAATCACTCTCGCTTGATTTGCAATTGACTGATTTCCAAGTAGAATATATTAATTTTTCTTAAGATAATGCAAAACAAAGTTAAACCAATCTTTCAATAGTTGCTTGACTTTATTTAGTGAAAGGCATTACATATACTAGTAACAAGATGTTCCTATTGTCTAAAGGATATTTGCCTCTTCAGAATGTGTTGTTCTGTATCATTAAGAAAGTTTTAAATGAGCATCTCCACAAGCAATGTTTGTTTTTATTATCTGGCATCTAAAAGATGTACAGGATGAAAATTGTTTGTACAAATACATGTCAACAGCGAAAATCAAAATGGCAACAATAAACGCATGATTTTCATTAACAATACAATCATTTCGCAATCGCTCTATATACAAATGACAAATGAAGTGACCGATATACACATTAATCAAGAATTCTTGGTCAGGTTAATCTGGTCGTCTAAATGCCTATACACAAACATATAAGGCATAATTAACTTTACAAAAACAAAAAAATAATTATCATAACTTTAGACATTATTCCCACGTCCTATATTTTCGTTTTTTAAATGCTCAGTTTTAAAACATATAAAGCATTTTAAGCAACAAAAAAGTCATTCTTAAATCATGTTCAAGAAAATTAATAAATGACTGGTAGTAAAAACCGAATAGACAATTTAAGGAAGATTAAATGATTTTGTCTAAAACTAATCAATATTGTCTTGAAATACTAAGATAATAAACAAGATGCTTGACAAACACCTGACACCAATGGGCACACTTAAGCGTATCAAAGCCATAGCACGAAAATTCTCCACCTGTCTAAACAATGTGTTTAACTTACTACCACCTCTATATTACATGTTAAGCCAAAAAAAAAACTGAAGCATGTCTCATTACATGAAAAGAATACATTTTCTTTCAATATTGTCAAAGTTCCCAGCATCATTTAAACAGCTTTGACAAATGTTAAAATCAACATTAATAGACATATATTTAGTAACATTATATTTTCCTTAACATTTCCAAAATAAAATTTCATAATACAGACAAAGTAATTGGATAGACTTGCTAATTTTGCCCTTAAAATAATATTGTTCATTATTGCTTTTATCAAGTAATCTTAATCTTATTATACTGAGTATTTAAATACAGTTCATAAAAGCCTTTTACATAAAATGACTATCAGCGTCAAAGTTCCAATAAAACATGAACTATTGTTTTCTTTCAACACAACTTGGATGTTCACATAAAAACATGGCTGGCCACAAGACTGTCTGGATTTTTACTTTTTGTTGTGATTTGTCATTATGCGACTTCTGTCTGCATCAATGCATCAAATTTCCACCTGTCCCAATTTCCAAGATGAGACCTTCAATTGTACATGTTCACACCGGACACGGGGTATGTAGATACCTTCCATTGTACATGTTCACACCAGACATGGAGAATGTAGAGACCTTCAATTGTACATGTTCACACCAGACATGGGGTATGCAGAGACCTTCAATTGTACATGTTCACACCAGACATGGAGTATGTAGAGACCTTCAATTGTACATGTTCACACCAGACATGGGGTATGTAGAGATCCTCAATTGTACATGTTCACACCAGACATGGGGTATGTAGAGACCTTCAATTGTCCATGTTCACACCAGACATGGAGTATGTAGAGACCTTCAATCGTACATGTTCACACCAGAAATGGGGTATGTAGAGAACTTCAATTGTACATGTTCACACCAGACATGGGGTATGTAGAGACCTTCAATTGTAAATGTTCACACCAGACATGGGGTATGTAGAGACATTCAATTGTACATGTTTACACCAGACACGGAGTATGTAGAGACCTTCAATTGTACATGTTCACACCAGACACGGATTTTGTAGAGACCTTCAATTGTACATCTTTACACCAGACATGGGGTATGCAAAGACCTGCAATTGCACATGTTCACACCAGACATGGAGTATGTAGAGACCTTCAATTGTACATGTTCACACCAGACGGGGAGTATGTAGAGACTAGCACATCTTAAACAGCATTTATATCTCTGAGCTTCTTCGGTATGACTGGGGTTAATATGATAACTGTAGCAACAGGCTGTCCTTCTGATTTGCCGGTTTGATTTCGTCAATGTCTGAAATAAAGAAAGATTCATAACAGTAAATGTCAGTTTTTCATTTTATGCATGTTACCCATGATAAACAAGTACAATAATAGCACTTTTATACATTGAGTTACAATAAAGTTAATTATAACCACTTTACTACCAACTAACTTTAAGTCTCTCCATCAATCAGGAAATATGGGATGATATTCCATAAACATACATTTTTTCATTGGAAAAATATTTCCTTATCATTTACAACAATTAAGAAAGGGCCAACTAGCCAATAGAAAATAAAACATGTTGAAAAGAGTTTTTCTGAGATGTATGCTGTGAAGTAGGCAAAAAGTCACCGATGCAACCACATTTTACTTTTGACTGAAAGCTTTACTACTATGAAAGAACAAGAGCACCGCATAACAGGTGCCACGCTCGGCTGCGAAAGCTTGTCAGAAATTATTATTTTTTGTTTAGAGATCACAGTGACCTTGACCTTTGACCTAGTGACCCAACAAGAGATGTGTTCGTCAGAAACAATGCCCCCTACTGCGCCTCTTTGAAATAAAATTTCTATGTATCATTTGGCAGGAATAGAAATCATGTCCCTTTAAAGCTTATTACTTCCCTTGGATTTTGTCCAATCCAACCGGGGGGGGGGGGTCTGTAGACAGTCAAAAATGACCAAGTCAGACAACACTTACAACCTAGGCCTGTGGTTTATCAAAGAAATCATAGCCAGAGTTTATCATGTATGTATGGACATAAGTCCACTGGTATTTAATGAAAACTAGCATTTACAGATAAGAACAGGTAAGAAATGATAATTATATCATTTAAAACAAGAGATGTGTTCGTCAGACCATGTATCTATGGACATAAGTCCACAGGTATGTAATAAACATGAAAGAAATGATAATTATATAATTAAAAAAAAACATTTTTAAATAAATCATTTGAGTTATAAATAATCAAAATAATTAATCTGTACAGTAACTGTGAAAAGAACTTCAATTCTTGGTAAGGAAATATATAATATGACATTTATAATTAAATAAATTACTTCCCTTGAAAATAATTGTCTCTAACAAATCTCTATTTTGAGTAGCAAATAATTAAAAGCCACTACTGTGACTGTAGATTCACCACTCAAAATGTGCAGCTCCATGAGATACACATGCATGCCAAATATATCAAGTTGCTATGTTCAATATGGATTAGGTATCTCCCTTTAAAGCTTATTTCTTCCCTTGGATTTGTATTTTTTACCGTAGACAGTAAAGGATGACCTTGACTTTGACCTTTTACCATGATGTGTTTGTCAGAAACAAAATGCCACCTTCTGCACCACTTTGATTTATTTAACAAAAATATATACGTTGGCAGGTCAGATAACTATGTCCATTTAAAGCTTATTACTTCCCTTGGATTTGTTTTTTTGACCCTAGACCTTGAGAGATGATGTTCACCTTGAAATTTTACCACTCAAAATGTGCAGCTTTATGCGATACACATGCATGCCAAATATCAAGTTTCTATCTTCAATATTTAAAAAGTTAAGGCCAATGTTAAGGTTTTAGCACGACGCCTACGCCGAACAGCGGACAACGAGCTGGCTATGACAATAGCTCGGGTGTTCTCCGAAAACAGCCGAGCTAAAAATTAACCAAAACTAGAGCTTCGTCACAGACGTGACTAATACTCTACATGCCGCATTGACACTGAATATTTTGCATGTTGCCTTCACAAAAAAGCAGCGGACACCATCCTTAATGTTTAAAACGCACTAAGTGACCCCGTGACCTAGTTTTTGACCCGGCAAGGCCCATGTTTGAACTTTACCTACACATCATCTAGATACAAATTCTAACCAAGTTTGGTGAAGCTCTGATGAAAACTACTTGAATAAAAGAGCGGACACCATACTTAATGTTTAAAACGCACTAAGTGATCCAGTGACGTAGTTTTTGACCCAGCATGATCCATATTCGAACTTGATCTAGACATCATCTAGATACAACATCTGACCAAGTTTGGTGAAAATCGGATGAAAACAACTTGAATTAGAGAGTGGACACTTAATACGAACCGACCGACTGACAAGCTCACTCCTATATACACCCCTAAACTTCATTTAAGGGGGAATAAACAAGAAGGAAAGTTCACATGATTGTAAATATGTCTGATTTTATCACACAAGAAGCAATACTTTTCTAGGTCACACATGACAAAAAAAACACAGCTGGATTGAAAGATGTATGGACACAAAAGGGTAAATCTACATGCACCTACCAATCTCTGAAAGTGAGGCCATGAAAAAGCATGCACATGACACGAAAACTCACCCAAGGTTCGCTCTGCATGATTTTCATAGACTGAGGGTTGTGAAGCATGGGGATCTCAGAATCTGGAGACGATGACTGCCGCTGGTTCACTTGCTGTGACTGCAAATGCTCCTGGGACATACTCATTGCTCTGCTTCCCAGGTTTTGTGGAATAAAAGTAAATCGTGCAACAAACAAATTAAAGACAATACTAGCGTTTTCAAGGACAAACAAAACTAATTTTAACCCGACAAAACACTTGTCAGTGTTTCGATCTTTCATATCGACAATGCAATGTCAAAATATTGAACTAGAGCCCACATTGTGCCCACGATGTTCTAGAGTTGTAAAGAGACTTGAAAATGTGAAGGCATTCAATGCAATGAAGCTAAAATAATTAGAGAGGAAACATTAGTTCATTTTGGTTTATCACCAAACTTTTTTTAAAAGAATGTTTAAATAAAAACAAAAGCCCCGCGGTTTGAGACAGATGCCTCCCAAAACAGAGCCCTGACACCCATCACTCAATCCTTTGATGAAATATCGAATGAATACCAATTTATCACCTAATGTCACAGTGACCTTGACCTTTGAACTAGTGACCCAAATTTCAATAGACATCCTCTACTGTCCAAGACCGATGCACATATTCATTATCAAGCCAATTGGTCAATTTTTTTACAAGTTATTAATCGGACACGATTTTGGCACTTATTGCGACAGTGACCTTGACCATTAACCTAGTGACCCCAATTTCAATAGGGGTCATCTATCGTCCATGGCCAATGCTCATGTGAAGTATCAAGCCAATAGGTCAATTTGTTGACGAGTTATTGATCAGAAAGGATTTTCACACGTATTGTGACTGTGACCTTTGACCTAGCGACCCCATTTTCAATAGAGGTAATCTACTGTCCAAGGCAAATGTATATGTGAAGTATCAAGCCAATTGGTCAATTTGTTGTCAAGTTATTGATCAGAAATGATTTTCATAATTATTGTGACAGTGAATTTTACCTTTGAACTAGTGGCCCCAATTTCAATAGAGGTCATCTACTGTCCAAACCAATGCACATGTGAAGTATCAAGCCAATAGATCAATTTGTTGACTAGTTAGTTACAGAAAATCAACTGGTCTACCAACACACCCAACGACAGACCGGCAAACATCCTGCAAAATAATATTACCCTCTTTTCTTTGAAGTGGGGCATAAAACACACGTGGCAGGTTAACAAGAAAGGGTTTAAATAATATAATTGTTATAGAAAAAGTGAAGATTTACCAAATGCAACACTTTTTTATGTTCAGTACAAAAACAGAAACTAACGTGAGGACAGTTTTAAAGTCATTTGCTTGTGTTTTATTTTGAAATCACTTGAATTTACAGGGTTTACATTTACACACTGTTATTTTTTAAGGTAAAAAATAACATTAAATACATTGATATAGCGACTCATCTGAGAATAAGCCAAAGACAAGTGCAATTATGACAGCTTGTTTATTGCAATAGACATGTGCACAGGTCGGTACTGGATTAGTCTCTTTATAGGCAGGGCTCTACTTCTAATAGGGGTCTGATGCAAAGTCGGATACACACTCTTTTAATTGCATCCTTACAAACTGACAAAAAGTATGGTGGAAAAAAAAGTGTCAGATTGTGTGCACTGTTGTAGATTAATTTAATATTTTAAATTGATTTATAACAAACGAAATGTCCTGTTGATATTCGACACACATTTGCATTTTTTAGAAACAAACAATTTACTGGCTGGCTGATGTTGAACAAAAATGTTGTAATAATTGTTTTCATATTTTTTCTTCAGTGGATAATATCAAATCTATATTTAAACTATATAAATATATATAATAACCTAACTAAATCATATAATAATTAGGTTAAAAATAACCCATACAAGCAGGTAAGCTGCTGGAAATTCTCGTATTGTGTCTTGGCTTCCTCTGCTGACGTGAGGACACTCATTTCGTCCCTGCAGTCTCGGATGTCATGTTGTGAAGTCATCTTCTTTACTGAAAATTATATAAAATATTTTAAGGGAAATGTTTGAAGATATATTCCTGTTTTGTAATCAATTCGTTTACAGTAAAACAATGGAGCAATATTTTATTTAAAGTATTTTTCTTTCTGTAGAATTTCTGTTTACTGTCAGTGATTGAGCAATATTTAAATGAACATGTTTCTGTTGATGCCCTGTTTTTAGTCATTTTGACAAATGTGTATGTGTATTTCTTTTGACCTTGCAGTCAAGGATAACCCATGAAAGTGCAATCATTTATTTCTAATGGGGTCCTTGGTTAATGCTAAAGGCAGCAAGCAGAAGAGACAGTATTGAGACACAAGGAATCCGGGTGCGATACCCTAGCTCTTTGCGAATAGATCCCTTGGTTCTTTTACGTGCTCAGTGTATAGAACCGATACACGCAAGAATTACCTGGGTTTTATACCAGTACATCTCTAGATGGGTGGGAAACACTTGAAGCATTTCTGAAATTTCCAGTGCCCCGGCCAGGAATTGAACCGGGGACCTCTGGATTGGTAGACCAGTGTGTTACCACTCGACTACCGCACCACCCGTATACAAATACACAATTGTAAAAAAAATACAAATGTTAATAGATTTACATAGTGATGCCCTGTTCTGCAGTCATTTTGTTTACAAATACAGATGGAACAATATAATATAACTTGGTCATCTAGTTTTCAATATCATTTTTCTAACATTATTAAAACCACAACAACACAGTTTATGGAATAACCTAAAGTAATTAATATACAAAATTAAGAATGAAAATTATTAAAAAAACTGCCTTCTTTTGGGTTTTTAACTGATTAAAAGCAGTAAAAGCAATTCACAATACCATAATGCAAATATTGGTATTCTTTGTAGTTATATGTTTGTATGTTTTTATTTAATATGTAGCCACTTTTAAATGTGCTTTAGTTTTGTCAGTCGGGTCAATCAAACTACTCATAAAATCTGTGAACAAGTACCTTTAAAACCTCACACGTTCTTACTGCAGTGACTATCTAAGCCCAAGTGACCGTCAACCTGACCATTAGGTGAGTACAAGGGCAAGGTCACAGTCCCGTTGGAGGTTTTCATCGCAAGGCACTGGGTGGTTTTGGGCGACCCTCAACCTGGTAAGTAAACGAGAGGAAAAGTGATTAAATCAAACAATAAATCAAAGCATGGTCACTATATCAATATGCTTAAATATGTATGGAAACGAAGGTTTGATAATGAATGAAAATTATAAAGAAAGTTATTTTTTAATGTGTGCATTAATACATGTAATAGGTACCTTTCAAATGCGTGAGTGTTGTTGATGTATTGTGTCATATACAATTAAGATCATACACAGGTAGCTCAAACATGGAAGACAACTTACTTGACTGCTGCTGCTGTTATTGCTGCTTAGCTGACTTGACTTGTTTGCCTGGATACTGCTAGACACTGACCAAGATCCGTCAAAAGACAAATATATTCTGGAATATTTGTCATATTGCAAAATGATTGTTCCTTCATCGAACATTTTTGATTACAAGTGATGCAAATGTTTTATGCGTTTTCCTTTTTTAAAACAAAGATATTCACACAACTTTACACAACTGTGGGCACAATGTTAGTTAATAACCCTGAATAGAATATCAGTTACACAGCCTCTGAATTCCCATGTGTGATGAGATACAGAATTATTAATTGGATATTGTGCAAAAGTTACTTGGCCAATGATAAGTTAGGGCTTTGTCACAAGATGACCATCTACCAATCAAACCCAGTTCAAAGAGCAGTGAGACCATCGGTACATCATAAACCTGCCCCCACGACTGAGGCTTCTGAGAGATTGAGATGTTCAGAGAGCATTGAGACCATGGGTGCTTTATAAACCTGCCCACCACGGCTGAGGCTTCTGAGAGATTGAGATGTTCAGAGAGCATTGAGACCATGGGTGCTTTATAAACCTGCCCCCCACGATTGAGGCTTCTGAGAGATTGAGATGTTCAGAGAGCATTGAGACCATGGGTGCTTTATAAACCTGCCCCCACGACTGAGGCTTCTGACAGATTGAGATGTTCAGAGAGCATTGAGACCATGGGTGCTTTATAAACCTGCCCACCATGGCTGAGTCTGCTGCTGGAGCCCAGATTGGTAACGGTTTGACATTTGTCCTGGAATCCCATTTCTCTGAAGGGTCACGTTTTGCGCATTAGCGCTGTTTATAAGCTTGGCCAGGTTTTCAGGGAAATATGCGTTGGTAATTGACATGTTTTCCTGTGAAATAAAATATCAACAAAGTGAAACTCTAGTAGCATTAGCAGATCATCCTATCCATCCCTACAAGGTCCTTTACTTAAGGTAAGTCACCATGTGACATGAAGTTAGACACAGGACATACACTATACAAAGCATTACATAGTTTTGCAATGAAAACAGTTCACCAAAAGATATGTAAATCATCAAGAAAATTACGCCAATTGCATAAATTATTATGGTATTTATGCTTAGACAGGGCACAATTTTTCACTCAGTTCATAATCCAAATAAATGAACAACGGGAATGCCAACAAAATCCTGTTTAGAAGACTGGGTTACATTTATTATGAGTTCAATGCCAGACAAGTTTAATTTGGTCAATTTTTCTTCATTAAACAAAAATATACGGTGAAAGTGCTAAATTCAATCTGGCTGCTAACTAAACTTGGACGAGAGATTATGACAAAAAACTTTATCACCAACTTTCATGATGATCCAATGTTTTGAAATATAGAGCAGACATAATGTCAGATGCAAACCACTAACAGCCGCAATATTTGTACCCATAGTATTTTAAAGTACTATTTAACTCTCATAATTACAACACAAAGTTAACATAGGCTGAACAAAATTGTTTCTGGTTTCTTTTTTGTTTAATGACGTCATTTAATACATCATTTTGCCATAGACAAATGAAAACAAAGAGTTGTAAGGTTGGGGCAAAATAATGATGTAATTTCGCAACAAGGGAATGGAAAAATAAAATTGTAATAAAAGTGATGAGTTTATAGTTTGTAGATGCAGTGGGTTCTCAAGGTATGACAAGGTCACATGGACAGAATCATAATGCCACATGTATATGACAACTCACAATGATGAGTTTATAGTTTGTAGATGCAGTGGGTTCTCAAGGTGTGACAATGTCACATGGACAGAATCATAATGCCACATGTATATGACAATTCACAATAAAGAGTTTATAGTTTGTAGATGTAGTGGGTTCTCAAGCTATGAAAAGGTCACATGGACAGAATCATAATGCCACATGTATATGACAATTCACAAAAGTGGTGAGTTTATAATGTGTAGATGTAGTGGGTTCTCAAGGTATGAAGAGGTCACATTGGCAGAATCATAATGCCACATGTATATGAAAAGGTCACATGGACAGAATCATAATGCCAAATGTATATGACAAGGTCGAATGGACAGAATCATAATGCCACATGTATATGACAAGGTCACATGGACAGAATCATAATGCCACATGTATATGACAAGGTCACATGGACAGAATCATAATGCCACATGTATATGACAAGGTCACATGGACAGAATCATAATGACACATGTATATGACAAGGTCACATGGACAGAATCATAATGCCACATGTATATGACAAGGTCACATGGACAGAATCATAATGGCACATGTATATGACAAGGTCACATGGACAGAATCATAATGACACATGTATATGACAAGGTCACATGGACAGAATCATAATGCTACATGTATATGACAAGGTCACATGGACAGAATCATAATGCCACATGTATATGACAAGGTCACATGGACAGAATCATAATGCTACATGTATATGACAAGGTCACATGGACAGAATCATAATGCCACATGTATATGACAAGGTCACATGGACAGAATCATGACACATTTTGACAAATCACAATATTGAGCCTCACTCTGTGAAAATGAGGTTAAATGTATGTGTGTAAAATATTGTCTCAAGTTAGCCTGTTTAGTTCTCACAGGCTAATCCTTTGTCGACACTCGACCTTAACTAGATTTTTGCCAAAAAGACTTCCTTTATACAAAAAATACCATTAAAGCGAAAAGTGTTAACTCAGATAATGCTGAAAAGTGTTAACCCACATAGTCCTGAAAAGTGTTTACCTAGATAATCATGAAAAGTGTTAACTCCGATAAGCCTGAAGTGTTAACCCAGATAAGCCTGAAAAGTGTTAAAGCAGATAAGCATGCGTGGACGATACTTTGACCACATGAGGAAGGCTCAATTGTTAATATCCACTCAAATATTAAAGAAAACATTCACCAAAGGGGAATCTCCAATTAAGTTTTCTCAAGTCTCGTACATTTGAAAGCCTTCGTCAATCGAACTGTTGATTGCTGAATTTAAAGTGTTGTTGTTGCTGCTGCTGCTGCTGATGTTCCAATGAAGGCTGAAGCAGCAATTTCATGTCAACTCTTCCTCTATTTTACACTGCAACTTTAGCTTCTGTTGTTGCAAGAGAGACCGGGGACCTTTGAATATAGAATGAATAGAAAACAGACATTTTCTTTTAAAATTAGACACATTTAGTATTTTAAGTACACTGAAAAACACAACAACATATTTCTTAATTGCACAAATTATCTTAAAAAAATCTATAATTGCCTTATTTGAAAACAATCCAAAATATCCGTATTTGAAAATAATCTGCATCTTGCTTATTGAAACAAGAGGGTAAGCATGGCCCTGAAGACTTACCTGAGTTCAACTTAAAACTTTGGTAGAAGACTTGAAGTTTCGAAAATGGCCTTGATATTGTAAAGATAAACATTCTGACCCAGTTTGAACATGATTGAGTCAATACATATGGCTTCTAGAGTGATCTTTGATTTAACTTGTTTATCTTGTTAATGGAAAGATGTGACCCGATTTAAAACTTGGTCGAGACAAAATACAAAAATGATTCTAATGAAGTTTTATGAAGATTGAGTGTCAATAAAATTATAAAGAGTGGTAACAAGATATGAAGAACATTTGAACTAGTGACCTAGTTTTTGAATGCACCTGATGTGAATCCAATGTCAAGCATTCATGATTAACATTAACTGCACGTTTCACCAAAAATGAGTTATTAATG
The DNA here is from genome assembly GCF_020536995.1 of Dreissena polymorpha. Lineage (NCBI taxonomy): Eukaryota > Metazoa > Mollusca > Bivalvia > Myida > Dreissenidae > Dreissena > Dreissena polymorpha. Next base: position 203,153,410 of record NC_068355.1, read on the forward strand.
TGAGTTCTAAAGTGAAAAGAAGGTTTTTATATATTGTATCTGGTGACCTACTTTTTGGATGAATGTTACATTGAAACAAACTTAGCCTCAAAAATTAAAAGATAAACATTTTGACCAAGTTTCATCAAATTGAGTCATAAATGTGGCATCTGGAGTGGAGTTCTACAATTTGACTTTGCACATCACCTAAACTCCAAATTGGCATACATATTGTCAATATAAGCATACCCACTAAGTTGTATCAAGATAAAGTCATATATGTTGCCCCTGTGGTGGCATCAATATATACTTCTTGCCAAGTTTCATCAAGATTGGATTAACAAATTAGGCCTCTAGAGTGGTAACGAGCCAAAAGTTGACCACGCAGTACAGCACAATACTTAACATAGGGTTATCACAATAAATGCTTTATAGAGTAAGCTTAAAACAGATCTAAAAATGTGTTCATATCCATCACATATCACTAACAAGTCTTCTGGGGTCTATAGCAATTGGGGAAATCAATTACTGATGTAGTCGATACAAAGCTTCTTATACTACTACTATCACTTGCATATAATAACAATTTCGATCACATTATTGGCTATTAAAGTTGCTATCCAGATCCCCACAAGTATAAAACCCATTGTACAAAAAACATTGACCCCTTTTTATAGAAATGACTGTTTCATTATGATCATTACATTTGATATGGAACATGATTTTGCAAAGAGTTAAAGAGTAAGTTTTGAATGGTACCTACAAATAATTTGCATATTATTGCCATTTTTTTAAATAAAGCTCTTGTTGGTCAATATAACCCATAATTTGAGTGTTAAGTGTGAAACTCTTGTATTGTATTGAAGATGCCTTAGTTTCACGTTTAACCCTCAAAATGAAATAAGATTGGTCAATTAATTGAAGTGCAGAAAACCCATTTAGCATTTGGGTTTTACCAATTTGTTAAAGCTTGATTGCATCAAAAGTCTTAAGTTTATAAAAGCCGCATTTAGGGGAAATTTGCTTAAAATTTGGCTTAATGCATGTGCAGTCGGCGCAGGCTAATCAGGGACAAATTTTCGAACAAGACTGGATTTTCATAAAGAAGAGACTACCTGAAACAAAAAAAGTGCAAAAAGTGGATAATGTCCTCCCGTACTAGCCTGTGCGGAATGCACAGGCTAATCTAGGGTGAGACTTAAAGCAGCACATGCATTAAGACAAGTTTTCTAAGAATGAGGCATTTCAAGACGGGAACTCGTGCTAGGTGATCAGCAATGATTCCTTTTCCAATGATAAGGGGACTTACCTCAGTTTTTAATGTATATCAGACCTGTTTACCCTATCTATTGCTTCTCAGTAGTATGAAGGGCATCTCTCAGTAGTTTTGGGCTGTTGTATGTAGTTTTAACCTTTTCAATCATTTTGAGCATTAAAACACCATGCCTGGGTCAAATATCAATTTAACGGTACATAAAGAATTATATAAATTTACTTGCTAACCATTGAATTTGTTAAGTGATTTTATTTGCTTTTGTTTGTTACAGCCTGTGCCATTTGGATTGGAAAAATTAGCGCGATTAACCATGAAATCGGAAAAAATAGCGGGATAAATCATGAAATTGGGAAACATTAAGTTTATAAATATGATTATAAGAAGCACAATTAAAATTGTTTTTAAGTGCATGTTTGACAGCATTTTTATATTATAAAGTGCTGCTTTAATGTCTCCTTACAATGAAGACAATATTTAGTTAATACCCATCCACATGCATATTAAACTTGCAATAATCTATAGATTCTTAAATACACCATTTGCTCATAAGCTCTTTGAGAGTAGCTGTTAATTTAATTCAGTATTTTTTTAAATTAAATATCATAAGGGGAAAACATAAACAAATATTGACAAACACCCTTAAGTGTTGTTGCTGTGTTAATAATGTATTTTATGGAGTTAAAATAATATATTTTATTTGTTTACCTTTCAATATCTTGCACTTGACAACCTCAGTTCAATGCTATTTGATTAAACTGTACAGCATAACAAACATAATAAAGCAGAATATGCATATGAATCTGAGTATACACAGATCCACTAACATATAAATCAAATCATGTTTGTCTCTTTCCATTTTCGAACGATACTCATCTTATTATAAATGATTTAACTTTGTGAGTAGACTGAACTCCAATTTTCCAACACTTGTTTCCGTGACGTACATTCACTTTGCAGATTTCTGATAAATATTTCTTTTTATTTTTTATCTCAAACGTAGTATTTTGCGTTAATTGACACACGCATTACATTATTCCCTAATGACCATTTGATATCCACTGTTTGTTTGAATGGTATTTATTATTTTCGCCGTTAATCGCAATTTCTCGTCTGCTTGCCGCCATTTTGGACGTGTGTAAAAACAGACGTGCTCAATCCCGATACATCGAATATCGTCGGTATTATCCGCAATAGAGAGAGAGATGTGTATACTGGTTAGCAACGTAAACTCGTATATATTCGGCTAAATTTGCGAACCAATACGCAAGTCAGTTGTTCTTCGGTGACGACTCGACAAGCTCGATCAGCACTCGTTCCCCGGGAGGCTTGAATTTTAACGTTTCTTACTACGCAAGCGCAAAAATGATTATGATTGATAAATTACCCGCAAAGACCGAAAATAAGCGAAAGTATGATAAATAACTGAAATTTGAAAATTTTGACCAATTGATCCGTTGTTTTTCAGTACAAATCCGTAGTGCGTAGTTAAGCAAAATAATCCGTAGTAACTACTGCGAATCCGTAGAAGTAAACAGGTCTGGTATATTTATTTGGGGCTGTTGTTCGGCCACATTCCAAATGTAACAAAGTATACATTTTTCTAAAATGACTGAATAAAATTAACAAGTGAAGGTTTCCAAAGCAAGGAAAAAATATATGCCATTTCCATTTTATTTTCCTATTCAGCTCTACAAGTTGATCCATAGAAAATGTTATATTTAACACACTTGCATCCTCAATGTTTAAGTATTTGTTACCAAAAACTACCACAACACCAATTTCTCAATTTTACTTAAGCCAAGTAAATTTGTTGAAATGATATCCCCTGCCAAATAAATTTTGTTTATGAATGGGTGTAGAACTAAAATAAAAGGTATAACTGAAGGGATGTGCATTTTGTTAATTATTATTTAACTCATTTGTACCTGTGATTGGTTTGCAGACAATAAAATGCAGAAAGTATATTTTTCATGAATCAATTACCTATGGACAGTTATTACAGAATCCATTAATGCATAGTAAAAGAATGACTAAATAATGAATAATTCATAAAATTTGTGACCTTTAACCACGATGTGTAACCTTGACCTTGACCCCTAGGATTATGAATGTTGAATGTGAAGCACCCCCAGATGATTGAGACCAACTATGGCAAGTTTCATGGCTCTGGCTCATGTGTTAATGGAGATAAAGCTCTATGCTTATACTGTGAAACCATTTATTTTCGATAGCACAAAATTTCGTCATTTTAATAAAAATGACGATTTCGTCAGCACTTTAATTCGCCGATTTCTGATTTTGCATTTAAAAAAAATGCGTCAGTCAATATCCGATTTGTGTGTAATACATATTCGCGATCAATCGCAGTTGCGAAAAATCGTGGTACGAATGCGGAAACACACTTGAGAATCACTGCAGGAGGTGGGGCCTGTTTGTCACATGCCAATTAACTAGTCTTTTGTTATCAAAGGACAGTAATGGACCCTCTTAATGTATGCCATTTACACGTTCATTGTTATGATTAGCGGACAAGTGGGATCGAATAACCGTTAACGAGTGTTTATAACAACGAAGCCAATTGCCAATTAGTCTTAATCTATTGATCACACATCGTCATCTTTTCATTTGGTTTATTGTCTTTCATTGGCATTCGTTGCGTGATGGCTAATATGCAACACCCCTGAAAAATACAATGCACCTAATGGGTAATAAAGTTATAAACAATTAGCGCTTATTTATTACCATTCCACATAAGCGAAGTAAACGCATTTGATACAGCTGTACTGCACACGCGTTTTAAAGAAGTGTAACGTGTCAGTTAAGTACCTTGTGTAATCTACATCCCTTTGTGTCAAAACCGGATTAATCTTGATAACGAAACAGCAGTGAATGTGTGCATGGATTATGTTGGAATTTAATGCCTCATGTCAACGGTAAAGTTTTAAAATATTGTTCAACTTAGTGTTTGTTTTTGTTCAAACATAGAGCATGATTGTTCGTTAAGATCTTAAATTCGCCGATCGGTCGACTGACGAAATTTATGAAAATTAATGCCTGACGATTAATAATGGTTTCACCGTATTAAAAAGCATTTTTTTCAAGATACAAAGGGCCATGCCCTTAGCCCCTAGGATTATGGGTGTTGAATGTAAATCAACCTCAGATGATTGAGAACAAATTTGGCAAAATGCATGGCTCTGGCTCATGTGTAAATGGAGATAAAGCTCTTAGCTTATATCAAAAAGATTTTTTTTCAAGATACACAGGAGCTTAACTCCAATATTAACAGATGGTGTACAATGCCATTTGACGTGCATCATCCTCTTATCCATATATATACTCATACCAAATTTCAACGAATCAAATCCACCAAAGCATTTCCAAGACATGGCCCCGGACACAAAAGTGCCGGACGGATGGAAAGACGGACGGACGGACAACGCCAAAACAATATCCCTCCTCCTATGGCGGGGAATAATAGAAAGTTTTTTTCCAAATACAAAAAGTCCCAGCCCCATTCCAAAAGTGATGAAACAAACTATTACTGGGACTTACCAGTTGAGATGAGGTGCCTGTGTATTACTGGGACTTACCTGTTGAGATGTAGTGCCTGTGTATAACTGGGACTTACCTGTTGAAAGGTAGTGCCTATGTATTACTGGGACCAGGGAACATATTTTTTTCGGTTTTGTCGGTCCTTGACCGATTGGGGTCAAGAAAGACCGATTGAAAATCCCAAACAGTCGGTCCGATTCTGTTTGCTATTAAAATTCCCATGTCATGAAATCGATTACACAGTGTACATGCTAACACACCCTAATGACATTCTTATCTCGATTAGGTGTGATAAACCATTCGCT